>NC_046170.1:2564037-2721537 GCF_011064425.1 Rattus rattus
CTGTATCCTAAAAGAGCCTAGAATAGAATTAAGAATTCAAACATGGTTAAAGTCTTACAAAACCCAGTGACAATTGAAACATTCCTTCCAGCCAAATTTGAACCATATAAAACTTACCGTGTGTAAGATGGGTTTATTTTTAGCTAATGTGATCATTCCTAACCAATGTCCCAAGTTCTTCAGCAAAGAACGGTCTGAGAAATTGGCCGCAGCTTTATCAGAAGTCAGCAGCACCTGCAATAGTATACAATTTATAAATAAGAGAATAAGCTTATAAAAGAAATTCTCAATTTTGTACTTCAGAGTTTCAATGCCCTTTCTAAACGAATTCAGTTCTGAGAATATACCTAAAGCAGATCTCTCCCATGTATCATATTGGTATTATCTTACTTGTTCATTAGTAAACTGTTTGTTGACATTACCTTTGAAAACGTCTTAGGAGCTTGCTAGGTGGAATACTTAACTATCATGTACGAGACCCTGAATCGGAATCCCAGCACGACAAAGAAAACAAACAAGTGGTTATTATAAAATTTGCCTCAGAGTGCATGGGAAACTCCAAAGACTGCAATCATCCTTGCTACAGAAGAAAATAAAGCTGAACGGTCATGTCCCTTAGCTCACAGAGCAACAGCCAAACGGCTTGAGTCAGCTGTGCAATGAGGCGCCAGGAATTCTTCTCGCACTACAGCGTAACCTAGAATGGGGACATTTCCCACCCATAGGTTTAAATATAGTGCTAGTTCCTAAGCCAGCCAAGTTACCCAGAAATGAAGGATCCCATCTCCATTTGGTTTGCACTGTTTCTTTACAAAGTTTCATATTTAAAAATAAATGGTAGTTTAGAAATAAAATAATTGAACTGTATGGAATGAGTATAGTAAGAGTTTAACCTTATACTACATAGGATCCCAGAAAAAACATATTTCAAATACGTCTGAAATCAAGGTATCTTGACATCCAACCATCAGAATGAGTTTTCTGTAAGACCATTTTCTTAAAAACCAGGATAGAGACCTGAGTTTTCTGTAAGACTGTTTAAAAAAAAAAAAAAAAAAAACAACCAACCAAACAAACAAACAAAACCAGGACAGAGACCCGAGAACTTATTGCACCTGGACATACCCACGCATGCACGCGCACACAGACATGACAAGTCAACAAAATGGCATGCCACAAAAATACTGAACATTGTTATATGTAACAGTAAAACTCTGAAGCTATACATGAAGATTGAAAAGTGACTTTAAAAAGCTGTCCTCTGAGCGCACACACGTGTATGAGTGTGCAGACACTCACACAAATATAATTTTAAAATGTTTATGGAACCCAGTAGTTAACATTCCAAACAAAATCTAAGGCACTTTTCATGGACACATCTAACATAGACATAAAGAGAAACATCAAATCTTCCTACAAGATCAACTTTAAAGCTAATTACTAAAGGAAATATAAGAACTCTTACTTTAATGTTTCTGTAGGTTTCATTCAGAACCATCTTGTTAAATTCAGGATTCTTCAATGTATCAAGAAAGTTTGAATACAAGCTATGAAAGTTTGGCTCAATACTGACTCTTTTCATAACTAGATACTGGGAAACCCAAGGCATAAATTCTTCCTTCACAGTTTCTTTAAGCTCTTCAACCTAGCCAAAGTAGTAGAGAATTAGTATTAAAAGAAAATGATAAACAGATAAAATGAGGTCTGGGTTCTCACACCACACAGCATCTGGGCTTCTTACAAAACATGGTATTAAACTATTAGGCTTGGCCTTTCCCATGACACTTCAACAACAAACAATCCTCAGATTTAACAGTGGGTATGGGCTCTTCTTTTAAAGGCAAGGTTTTCCTACGCAATAGCACAGGCTGATCTCGCTCAAACTCCAAAACTTTCCCTCAGCCTCTCAAGTGCTATTACAAACTTACACCAAAGCCCAGCAGGTTAACTTCCAGATCAAACCTACTTACCTTTTTTGTTGTTTGAGGCAGGGTTTGTCTATGTAGCCCTAGGTGGCTTAGAACTCACAATATAGACCAGGCTAGCCTCAAACTCACAGAAATCCTCTTTCCTCTATTTCCCTGTGTCAGCAAACTCAGCCTGAAACCCACTGTCATGTCAAAGCACTATCTTAGCAGGAAGCATCATTCCTTATGCTTTCCAAACCTGTACTTCATGTGCTCACAGGGCCTAATAAGCAATTATAGTAGATTCTGGAAGAACATAAACAAAACTTTCTACCAAAGTTAGGCATGGTGGTGCATACCTTTAAATCCCAGCACTTGGGAGGCAGACAGAATCTAGAGGCCATCCAGGTTAACATAGTGAGTTCCAGGTTGGCCAAGGCTAGTTAATGAGACCTTGTTTCAAAGAAAGGAAGGAAGGAAAAAAATAACACTTCCCTTCTCAGGAGAGCATGACATTATTTCAAAAGGTTACAAGTCACTGCAAAACAATACTACAACAAAGGATACTGTTTAATTCCTACCAAAAAAATACCTTAAAAAATGTTTTTAAAGTCATGTGCCACCACACCCAGCTAAAATCATACCTTTTAACCTGAGTTTATTGGCTTTAGTTTCTAGACAGGCTCTGCAGTGATAGCTACGTGATAGAAAAGCCTAGTCTCCAACTCCTTATGCTTACTTCAGCCTCCTCAGGAGCTTGGACTATAGACAGAACAAACCAACTGACTTAACTGGATTCAAAACAAAACAAAAACCAATCCCTCCATCCATCAAGGAAAAAAAGAGAGCATTTCATAAGCTATTACATCATGCTTACCTTCTGTGTCATATTTGACTGTGAGAGATTGTTGAAAATAAAAGCAATTTTCTCTTGAATATTTTCTGGGGGCTCCACAATCCTCTCAGTTTGATCTGTGGCCACAAGCAGTGTATCGATATTCGTTGTGTTTATGGAAGGCTGGAAGTAATAATGCACTGTTAGAGCAGCTGAGGTGTGACTGGGAAATCCTAGAAGACAGAAGTGCTGCAAGTGCTCAGAAGAGGAGAGCGCTGGCCTCCAAGCCCAGCTTGTGTTCAATTCCTGGCACCCAGATGCCAGAAGGAGAGGACTAACTCCTAAGACCTCTGACCTCCAGATATGCATCATAGGACACATGCACACAAAATAGACAAGATAGAAAGGTAATAAAACATTTAAAAAAGATTATAGAGATTCCATTAGCATGAAAAATGAACAGGGTATATAACTACACTGGTAAGATCATTAAATCCATCCCTTAATTATTACATTACATAGTGCTCTCTGGGACAATGCTGACCTTTATGCTTCCAGTAAAATAACACACAAATTCCCTACTACCTATTCACACCAACAGATCCTGGGAAAGCAAAAGGACCTACTACTTACTGGCACATCTTTCTTAAAGCTGACTCCCGTTGGCTTGGTGACTGTAACCGTTTTAGCAACAGTGGTGGTTGTTGAGGTGGTCACCATTGTGTTAACCTGACCCGCAAGAGGGGCTTTTGCTGGAACCTGGGCCTGGGCCTGGGCCTGAGCCAGTGCAATACTTCCAGGGGTAGTGATAGAGCCCTGCATTTTCACAGGAGGATCTCGAGACTGTTGTCCATATTCGATGTACTACATGGGCACAGAGGGAAACATACAAAGGCATCTTAATAGAAATCAAGAATTCTGTTTTATGAAAGGGTAAGAATAATTTTAGTTTTCTTTTAATCCTTGCCTGACATGGGCAATACTTAAGAGGATACTGAACGCCAATAAAGATAAACTAGTATGTTAAAGTCCTTTAAACTAGCCTGCAAAAAGAAAAGAAAAGGAAAGGAAAGAAAAAGGCCAGTGCAGTCTCAGGGTGAGCTGGAGAGATGGCCCAGCGGTTCAGAGCACTGACTGCTCTTCCACATGGTGGCTCACAATCATCTGTAATGGATCTGATGCCCTGGTGTGTCTGAAGACAACAAATGTGTACTCACACACATTAAGTAAATAAGTCTTTGGGGGAAAAAAGCAGTCTCAGATATCTGTAAATAAAATTCCTTAAACCCTTTAAAAATTTCTAAATTTATGTCAAGCTACATTTGATTGAACCTCAGCATAAACATACTACACTGTGTTTTGCATATCAGTAAGACTCTTAATATAAAACAGAAGAACTATAACTGCAAGCCAATTTAAGCAGAACCAACAACACTGACTGACACTTTCCTTTCAGAGCTCAGTTGGAAGACTGGCATGGGGTTCTCCTAATGTTACGTCAATCATCCCTACCTAAACAGTAAGACCACAACATGTAATCTCTTAATAACTAAAATACTGTCTGTCTGTCTTCCTTCTGGGAGGGTGGGAGGGTGGGAGTGGGGGGGGGAGAGCAAACTCTCCCTATATAGCCCTAATCTGACTTGATTTCAAGAGACTTGCTTACCCCTGTCCTCCCAGTGATGGGATTAAGGTGTGAAGCAACCATGTGCAGCTTAAGTGATTTGTTCAAGGCGTTTGAGGACTCAGGTGCAGGGGTGCACAGCTTTAACCGCAGCAGACAGAGCGAACAGTAATAGGATCTCTGAGTTCAAGTAAAGACAGTGACACCTTGGTGTTTTTTTAAAAAGGTGCTTGTCTTATAGGATGGATGGATGGATGGATGGATGGATGATGGATGGATGGATGGATGGATAGGGAATATGAATGTCTAATTTGTTCCCTAGAAGCATCAACAGGAAGGCAGGACCTTTAAAAAATGTTTGCAATTTATTAAATTATCATCTTCCTACGTACCACCCATGCAATCTTAAATTCATGGCCTCTAATTATATTATCCCTGCCACCCCCCCCACACACAAACACACACGATCTGCTCAGTCTCTTCAGTACTGTGTTATGTTGATTGATTATTTTACACTGAGTAACTAACTGACTAGGGAGCTCCTCCCTTGGGAAAGGCTAATCCTTGCTCTCACCAATCAATAATGCCTGTAGGGCTACATGAGAATTTCCCACACTGTCATCATTGTTGGCAGGCTAAGACTTTAAATGTGATCATTCTTTTTTTTTTTCCTTTTCTTTTTTTCGGAGCTGGGGACTGAACCCAGGGCCTTGCGCTTGCTACCACTGAGCTAAATCCCCAACCCCAAATGTGATCATTCTTACTCCTTATGAAATATCTTTTGTATGTAAATTTTAACAATTAGAATCCTAAGAAATCAAACAAGTTTCATTTCAAACTGAGTATCCAAAATTCAAGCCAAAAGTGTGCATAATTAATGGCTATCATTCCAAATGAACCACTAAAAAGGGTCCTCAAATTTTAATGGAACACAAAGAATAATATGCATTATTTTCTAGGTCTACTTCTGTAGAAGCTGACTCCTGCTGAGTTCCTCCACAGAATCTAAGCAGGTAACTTAAAAGATTTTTTTTAAACTAACAATTTGTAGACCAACTTTGGATTGTGTAATTTTGTCGTGGGGGTTGTTTATTTTTCGTGAGATAGGATCAGACAGTCTAGCATTGGCACATAGACCAGATTTCACTTTACAGACTAGGCTAGCCTTCATCTGAGATGCAGTTGCTGGGATTAAAGGTGGGTGCCACCAACCTCTGAACTCCACTATTTTCTAGAATCAGGAAAGTTTGCATATGTAAAGATTCACTGAGTGAAATATACCTACTGTTCAAAAGTATCACCAGGTCACAAGAACCGGTAAAAGCCTTTTAATTCAACAATAAAAACTATAGCTCAAAACCATTACACCATGAATGACATTTTAATTTGGCTTATTATTAAGCCCAAAACTGAGCAAGGAACAATCTCATAGACTGAGATCATTCAAGAATCTTTACCTAGCCATTGTGTCTCATGCCTTTAATTCCAGTAGTTTAGAGGCAGAGGCAGGGGAATTTCTGAATTTTGAGACAGCCAAGGATACCTATTGAATTCTTGGCAGCTAGAGGGGCACAGTGAGACAATGTGTCAAACAACAAACCCACAAAGGGCCAGCCTAAGCCAGGACGCCAGGAACAGCAGCAGAATTCCAAGAACATGAGCTGTAATCCACAAGGATCCTCTACCTCCATCCAGGCCATGAACAGTGTGTCTCCTTACACTTACTACACAGAAATACTACAACAGAGGAAAGCAAAACAAAACCCACTGGGGTTGGGGAGTTAGCTCAGTGGTAGAGCGCTTGCCTAGCAAGCACAAGGCCCTGGGTTCGGTCCCCAGCTCCGAAAAAAAGGGAAGGAAAAAAAAACAAAACAAAACCCACCTTAACCTTACTAGCGGCTCTCACTAAATCCCCAAACAAACCAAGAGCCAATCCAGCCTCTGCCCACCTGACAGGCATACAGATCAGGGCACTTACCTCCTGCAAATGATGTGGGAACTGCATAAAGTGACTGATAGAAGCCAGGTGTTGACAATACTGAGGATAGTCCTTCAATCTGCCAAAAAACAAATTGTTCATTCATCATTTCATGTAAGTACAGGAAAAAGGGTTTTGTTTTGTTTTTTCCAGTCACTACTACTGAGAATCATTTCAGCACTGTTGTTGTGAAGAGAACGTCAAATGGAAGACGCCTACCAGCCAGGAATGGTGCACACACGACCCCAGGACCTAACAATAACAACAGTGGCATACGCTCAAGGCCAGCCTGGCTACATCTCAGGGGAAACATAATCAGTAACACGGATGACCACCAACAGGGAGGAGGGAAGAAGACTCATGACCCTCACTCCACATGGAAACACACCATCATCCAGGTATGCTCACTACAATCCCAGCACTTGGGACAGTGAAGAACAGAGAATTAAGATTTCCAGGCAGGCTGGAAGAGATCCAATCAAAATTTAAAAGTAACTGAAAATTATGTAATACAAAATAAACAGTCATTACCTCTGCTTTAAAAAAAAAAATCACTCTGTACTTTGGGCACACAATGGACTTAGCTGTACAGGTTAGTATATACCTAATATGGAAGTGTATGCATTGTGTGTGATATATATACACTAGTTACTGCTCCACATAATAAAAAGATACACCCAGAACGAAGAAGGCTGAGAAGGCCTGGGGAAGAAGGAAGAAGTGCCAGTCTCAGTTACTCACCTATTTTTAAATCTATCTAGTGCAGCAATACCAAAATAATACATTTTGGACCCAAAAGGCTTCCGTAAGGCTTCAAGAACATATCGCAGGGCCAGACCCAATGCCATGTAAGTGACCAGTCCTTTTTCAATTATGCCACCAAACAAGCAGGCTGTTATATGTAATTCTTTATCAGGGTACTGGGGAAAAAACCGGTATTCTTCAAATAAGTTCCTCAGCATACAGTTAAATACTTCTCGCTCCCTTTTTATTGTAGAGTCTTTAAATCTCTGTAGCATTTCTAGTACCTGGAAAAGCAAGATAAACACAATGCATGCATACAAGAAACTTTACCAAGAATCATCCTCATATACCTGAATAGCAGACTTCCTGAGAAAAGCATTTACCAGTGCCAAAAAACAGAGCTGACACAAACATTAAAATTTCAAAAGATACACAGAAATACTACATTTTAAGTGAATTTCTAAAAACCTTCAAAGTGCCCTCATTTCGAGTTTATGAACATGAGAATCAGGAAGCCTAGACACTCACCTCATCAACAGACATGGTTGGATGTGGGGGGTGATTATATATTCGCTGGAAATAGCTGTTTGCTTCGTCATCTATTTCTTTACTAAAGTGCTGATTTGCCTCTGGCCACACCTGAGACAAGTCGGCTATTGGGGAGGAAAAGGCTATCAGTATACATATTTAAATCTTTCAATTCCCCCAGAAAGCTAGAGAGACTAACATGGTTCTAACTTGAAGTGGGGAAGAGGGGACATATAAAAGAAACTGAAGGTTCAAGGATCAAATGATGGATTTTACCAACAGAGCTGTACAGGCAGACAAGAAAGACTTCTAAATAAATTGCTTTACTTGGTTGTACAGTATTTTGTAAATCCTACTGCAGTAAAAAGAAAGCTCAAAAGGCCAGAACCCCTAACCATTAACAAACCCACTCATGACTCATGATGAGCAAGTCTTCACTGCTTTGTAATAAACAAACAATTCAACATAAAACATGACACACACAGACACAAAGCATGCTGAAAACATTAACATTCAGACAAGCCTTTCACTCTAACATTTTCAAGTCAGTGGGTGGTATTTAATATATATGATGATGATGATTGGAGGCAATATCTCTGGCTGGCCTTGAACTCAAGATCCATCTGCCTCTATTGGAATTAATGGCCTACACCACAAACACCTGCCCTGCTCCCCAATTCCACAAAGATTACTTTGATGTGTACTGGCTGGTGTTTTGCCTGCAGGTATATCTGTGTACATGCCTGGTACGCCTGGGCCCTTGCAGACCAGAAGAGGCTGTCAGATCCCCAGAGTTCCAGACAGTTGTGATCTGCCATCTGGGTTCTGGTAACGGATCCTAGACTCTCTGAAGAGTACTCAGTGCTCTCAACCACCTTTACTTTTTAAGGAAAAAATAGTAGTGTGTATAAAGTTAGCCCAGGCTAGCTACAGCTTGCCTCTGCCTCTCAGGTGGTGCAGGGATTGCGTGCATAACCACTGTGCTATTTCAATTCTTCTAACATCGGTATTCAGTTAGCCTCAGTAATAAAGCAGACAGGAAATCAATGATGTCGCTAGATGTGTAAGAATGTTTTCTGTTTTCTTTTGGGCAATATTACTACAAAAGTGAGTATAAAAATTGGTCTTATTACACAGTGATATTTATGAGGTAAACAAAGCTGCATACGCTAGGAAATTAATTCTGTAATTTACTGCAAAAATTTGACTGAAGCGGAAATCTGAAATCTTGGCTGCTTCTCCACTTCCTTCTGCCACGTAAGGAAGGGTCTGTCGCTACAGCTCTGAATGGCCTGGAATCCACTGCCTAGACAAAGCTGGCCTAGAACTCAATAAATCCACCTTCTTCAAATCCTGGGATTAAAGGCATGTAACACCATTCCTGGGGCTCCGACTTCTTGAAAGCCACATTAATAGATTTTTGTGTGATCTGTAAAATTTGTATGAAAAACTGGCACGTTCCAAATTTCCCTTTCCTATGCCTACTCTTACTCTCAGGGTGATACGGTGACATGGTGACACGGTGAGGACGCCTTTTACTATCGTTTTGTTTTGGCAACCCAGAGTACAGCTGGAGCTTTAGTTTTACTAATTCAAATTTTGTGTATTCCCACAAGTCTAAGGACATAGCTAATGGAATAATGACCTACTATCAACATATAAATCAATTTGTATCTACATAATTCTAAGGACAACAGAAAAATGAAGTGTTTACATGTGTCAGTCACACGTCACAGTCACAGACAACACTACCACTTACAAGGTTTCATCTTACTCTGCTGGAATGTAGGCTGGTTGAGTCCAGAGGTGCCCAGTTTCCTCTGTACAAAAGGATCATTGTTCACTGCAGGAAGTCCAAGGGCCCCAGTTCCTATGCCAGTCAGGCTTCCTGTGCCAAGACCACCTACTAGGGAGTAAAGGCAGCCAGAAGTTTATTGATACTTCTCCACTTCCAAGACAATTACATTTACTGTGTGCACATGATGCATGTGTGAGGACAGGTCCACCACACACAAATGTGAGGCTGAGAAGACAAACCATGAACTGCTCTTCTTCCCCTTCACACGGGCTCAGAGGAGCAAACTCCCATCTCCAGGCCCTCAGGTCCGAGAGCCTTCTCCACTGAGCCACTGCACTGGACCATCACTGACAGGACCACACTAGTAAGGTACCTCATGCAATCGCTTCATAATCATCACAAGTCACAACTCTAACCCCAAATCCAACAAGCAAACACCAACAGTGAAAACCAAAAGCCTAAAGTGACATCTGTGCTAAGAAGGCTGAGGATAGCCCCCTGGATTCGGTTTGAGTGAAGTACTCATCAGGCCTAGAACCACATCCAACAGTAACTAAGTCGCTTCATCCTGAGGCCTTACTCCTGGCTTTTAGTGTGCTAACCTAGAGCCTCTACAAAAGAAGTATGTAGAAAGAGAAAAAAATATAATCTTCATTTCACTGTAAACTTACAAATCAGAAGGAATTCAAAAGGTTTTAAAGATACAACAGTATTTTCTATTTATCATATAAGTCATGTAAAACAAAAGCTTGAATTTGATATGCAGTCTTTTCTTAAGGCTGAATTCACACAATTAGCATGTGACTGGCCTAGTATTAAATGCTCAGCATCAAAAGAAATAACACAAAATGCAACAAACAAGTATATGGCCAACATGCTACGCATATATCATTTGGTGAACGTGAATCCTCATACTAACTCGGCTAACTTTATTACCATAAAACCTCAATCATTTATGGCCATTAAAAGGAACAAAATTAAACCGTATATTTCCCTTCTCCCCAACTTGGGTTAGAGGGGAAGGGAGGATGTGTGTGTGTTTGTGTGTGTGTGTGTATACCTTTCACATTTTCCCTAATTTCCTTTCTTTTATAAATCATTCCAAATCCTTTATCATACACTAACTACAGCACAATAAAATTTACAAATAATTCCAACCTTACCCAATTCCCCTCACCTGGAAGCTGTGATGAAAGTCCCCCAATACCACTGAATGCCGTTGTTTGATTTGGGGTTGAAAGTGGTGGAAATGCTTTTGCTGGTGACTGAGGTGTACTGAACGCAGAACCCAAATTTGGAGGAAAACCCTGCATGCTCTGGGTGTGAGGGGCAGCTGAACCACCTATACTAAGAGATGCCATTCCAGCAAGAGGGTCAATCTGAAGAAAAACAAACACGTATTGCATGTTTTGAGGAAAAGGAAATGTAGCAGAAGTATAGTAAGTCACAGTAATACCTCTGTATTCTAAACACTTTAACACCCACACAATCGTGACAATGATAACAATACCAAGTCTGCTTGTCCATTTTTCATACTAGATACAGAGTAGGTTAAAGAGCTAAGTCCCCCATAAAGAACCAGAGTCACAGGAAGACTACAAAACTAACAAGATAAATGCCCTCACTGTTGTTTGATTACTAAACTTTTAGTAGTAACATTGGGCAAATATTACATTATAAATCAAAATGAAATTCAGCCTCTTATTTTACTTAAAACACATTAAAAGAATCTTTCATTTAAGACACATCATCAAATTTTATAATTTTCAGGGTTCAAAAGGGAACAACAACAAAATATGGTATTTGCAGAGACTAAGAAAAACCCTACCAACTGGACTCTAAGTGCTGTAGCTATGTACGAGACTACTGCACACCTTTATGAGTATGGGAAATGACAAGCAAATGTCTTACAAAGTAGACACTCAAGAATCTAAGTGCTTTTCCTTCCTTAAACCCCAATCTGCCATTCAGTGCATCTTAAGCCAAAGTGGAATATGTTGCTCCCAAAGAGAATGGGTGGACGATGTCAGGGAGTAACTTAAATGGACCTTGTTTGTAAAAGAGCAGCTCAGCTGAGAGCTGAAGAGCCCAGTTCTTTTTCTAGCACTGTTGCCTGGCCCTTGAGCCACAAGTAAGACATCAGATTCGAAGGCAGCGCTCATTTTCTCAAGAGTGTAACTCTAATTTAAAAAAAAAAACCCTCTTCATTTACCTAAATAAGTGTTTTGTTTTTATCTTTCCTCTCTCAGTCATATTCTACTTGGTTATTAAAGTCTATTCTTAAAGTCTATTCTCAGTTTCACTGCCTATGGAAGAAGGATCTCCTTTAAAATATGTTACACATGCAGGTAACTGAAGTAAAACTCAAGCTGCTACTAAAGATGCAGGTGTTTGGTCTATTCTGAATGTATCAACCAAAAAAAGAAGAAGCTGTTACCTGAACAGGAGAAATGGCATCTAAGCTGCTAGCACTAGGAGGGCGGCCTTTGGGCATAACTCCAGGTGGTGGCTGTCTGGCCTTATTCATTACATTACTGCAATTGGCTACCATGGTGAGGATAGTCTCGGATAACTCCTGAGAAACACTCCTACAGGGAGAAGAAAAATGAGATATACGCTTGCTATTTCCCAGAATGCCTAAAGACACCAATCTGATCACCAATTACCATGCTCTGAAGCACGCGGCTACAACTGTCTGTCACCCCCTTGCACCTGCCACTTACCAACAGGATTTTCTGAGCACTAGGTTATCTTAAAACTTCTGGCAATAACTGTACTTGACAAAGACATTTCAGCTACTGAATAAAGATGTTTACTGGTGGCATTAGAGAATGGGAGCAAAATCTCTAGCAGGCAGGAGTCTTAAGTCAATATACTGCTTAAGTCCAGGTGTTTAAGACTAGACCAGCTGACACAGCTAAAATGGTAACAGTAATGAACCAGTACACTCAAAACTTAGGAATTCTGTAACATCAACAACGTAAGTAGACAAATTTAACAAAAACCACAAAACAGGAATAAACAATAAAATCCCTCAATTAAATACAAGCAAATGTAATTCTATAGCACACACACACACACACACACACACACACAACTACCATGTGAGATTTAAGATACAAAAATCTAACCTCTACAATCTTACTAACATAAGAGATCACAAAGTAAAAGAATTAAAAAAAAATAATCTGACAATCTTATCAAACAGTATCAAAAGATCTTTGAGAAAATGCTTTCGTAATAACGACAGACTCTAACTAGAACTGTAATCCTAAGACTCAGGAAGTTAAGGCAAGAAGAATACTTTAGTAGTTAGAAGTCAGTCAGTGCAATACAGCTGAGACTTTATGTAAATGCCGAAGGAAGGAAGGAAGGAAGGAAGGAAGGAAGGAAGGAAGGAAGGAAGGAAGGAAGGAAAAAGGAAGGAAGGAAGGAAGGGAGGAAGGAAGGAAGGAAGGAAGGAAGGAAGAAGGAAGGCAGGCAGGCAGGCAGGCAGGCAGGCAGGCAGGCAGGCAGGCAGGCAAGTAAGCCAGCCAGCGTAAAAGGCAGAGGGAATTCATCCTGAACAAGGAAACCTATGAAACCCCCACAGGTATCAATACATGTAAATAAATCACTTAACACTTTCCCCCAAATCAGGAGCAGAACAAGAATGCTTCATTCCTACCATTTAAGAAAAAAAGAGCAAGAAGGAACTGGAGATGGCTCAGCGGTGAAGAGCACTGACTGCTCTTCCAGAGGTCCTAAGCAACCACATGGTGGCTCACAACCATCTGTAATGGGATCTGATGCCCCCTTCTGGTGTGTCTGAAGACAGCTACAGTGTACTCATATACATAAAATAAATCTTGATGGAAGGACGAAAGGAGAAGAAAAAGAAATGAGAAACACCCAGATTAGAAAATCAGAAAGTCAATTGGGTGCTAATGGCCCACACCTTTAATCCAGCATTTGGGAGGCAGAGACAGGTGGATTCTGAGTTCAAAGCCTTCCTGCTCTAGAGAATTAGTTTCAGGATAGGCAGAGCTATCCAGAGAAACCCTGTCTCCAAAAAAAAAGAAAAGAAAAGAGGGTGTGTGTGTCCAGAAAGCTGTCTACATTTATAGATAACATGACCCTGTATAAAATATCCAGCAATAAATGTAACAAATGGGCCACTCAGACAGTATCTGCCGACAAGCCAAGCCACACAACCCAGTCTAATCCCGAAACTCTACACCGTGACAGGAAAGAACTCCAGAATATTGTCCTTTGACCTCCGCCCCCGCCCTTGCACACATGCAAGGTAATTTGTTTTATGAAATGTTTCAAACAGCAAAGAAGAAGTTTTGTACATCAAAAATATCAGGGGCTGGAGAGATGGCTCAGCGGTTAAGAGCACTGACTGCTCTTCCAGAGGTCATGAGTTCAATTCACAGCAACCACATGGTGGCTCACAACCATCTGTAATGAGATCTGGTGCCCTCTTCTGGCCTGCAGTCACATATGCAGGCAGAATGCTGTACATAAAATAAATAAATCATAAAAAAAAAAAAAAAAAAAAAGTCAAAGAACTAAAATACAAAGACGCCCCAGATTCATGGACTGGAGGCCCTAATTTTATCAGGACAGCAATTTATCTCTTAACCTATTTTCTACAAACCTTTATCTCATATATCACTCCTAGTCCTATCTCAATCATTTGTTTCAAAATAGTTCAAGGCCCTATTATGAGCTACAGATGAAAAACATCAACTGTGACTTCCAGAGCAGCTTTGCAATTCTGCAGGGATGTACCAACTGACTTTGAAAACCACATAAAAATTCAAGGAATTTCAAAAAGAAAGTTGGAAGGCACATAATTAGCTTCAACGTAAGTGTTTACTAAAGGGATGATTTAATTAAGACAATATGGTAGAGCAGTAAGAAGTCCTAAGTAGTTCATGGAAGAATTAAGAATATGAATAAACCCATACAACATGGCATTTTTAAGAAGTCAAAAAAAAAGACAACATTTTCATTCATTTCATTGTTGTAACACACTGTTAACATTGTAGTATCTTAGAACTAAAAACCAACAGATTTTTCCTTTCTTTCAAGAATAGGTCCCACTATTCTCCCTAGGTGGTCAGGAACTCAAAGAGATTCACCTGCCCTTCGTTCCACAATGTCATTTTCCCAAACCTCACTTTCTCCAAATAAATTACGGTTAGACATACTTTTTGAATTGATTGTCTTGATTAAGAAGTATCTTTCCACATAGCCCTGGCAGGTCATGAATTCAATCAAGACCAAACTGGCCTCAAAACTCACAATGAGCACCAGTCCCTACCTCCTGAGTGTCTCGGTGATTGTTAAGAACCACACCAAGCCTGGTCCAATACAGTCATCTCAAAGTATTCCCAAGCACATTCTCCTTACCCTGCACAAGCCTGTAGACAGGCCAACATTGTCGCTAGTGTTTCAGCAGGAAGTTGAGCACTTTTGGGCTGATCTTTCTCTGGGGCAAGTCCACCCAAAATAGAAGGGCACCTTCTTTTTAAAAAAGTCATACATGCTTGTATAAAAGGCTCCTAAAAAAAGAAAATTCTTCAGTGTATTTTACATTTATCTTAAGACTTTTAGTTGAAGAACTAAATACAATTAACTACCATCTACAATAAACAACATTTTAGATGTCATCTTAAAAGGGTACCTCTTGGGACAGGGATATGGCTCAGAGGTTAAAGCAATTGCCTAACAGGTCATGAGTTCAATCCCATAGCGTTCTTTTTTAAAGATTTATTCATTATATATAAGTACGCTGTAGCTGTCCTCAGACACACCAGAAGAGGGCATCAGATCTCATTACAGATGGTTGTGAGCCACCATGTGGTTGCTAGGATTTGAACTCAGGACCTCGGGAAGAGCAGTCAGTGCTCTAACCACTGAGCCATCTCTCCAGTCACCCCAAAACATCTTTTTAAAGAATTTTGAAAAACGAGCATTTCTTGGACACTGCTTACCCCATGCTCTCTTATCTTATCTGTCAGCCACTTGTCAAGTTTGAGGTATTCACGCCGAGAAGCGAGTGCAGCAAGGTCAATAACAAAGGCAAACGGAGTGCCGTTCAGCAGCATCGACAGGGCCTGAGGTGAAACGCCAAGTCAAGTAATAGCCGTTTCTCTGTACTACTTTCTACTTTCCTTCCTTAACAGACATGTCTACTAAATAAAGTACCTACTACTTGCTTGCTCACACAGTTTTTCTTAAGGGATGCTCTATTTAACATTAAAGACCCATTTAAAAGGCCATCTCATGCCTGCCTTGGTAAGTTAACTGCTTGGCTATTTCTCAGTTACTATGAAGAACAAAGGAGGGCACAAACAATGACCTCCCCCAATTTCAGCATTCAAGCTTCATGCACCTAAACACAACTTTATAACTTAGGATCAACAGTGATAGATACTTTAGATGACTATCAGGATATTCTAACAAGTTTGCAACAGAGGTGAAATTAACCTACCTTCTACAAAATTCTACCTTATGGTTTACCCATGACCAAGGCTGGTTGTACAGCTCAGTGGTGGAATGCTTCCCTACCATGTCTAAGTCCCTGATGTTCAATTCTAATTAATACCTCCAAAACAAGCAAACAAATCGGCCCTTAAGACAGATGTACCGATCTGAAATTAATCTCGTTACCGTTCAATGCTTAAGCTTCTAAATCTTAATTCAAATGAGCTAGTTACATGTAAATATTCTTAACAGTTTAGTAAAGCGCTGTTCCTCTGAAGTCACCTTCAAGTCCTGGGCCACATCAAGTATTCGAGACAATTTGGCCTGGTCATACTGCTCCCCTCTCATGTACCATTCTGCCATTGCATGCATTATAAGTTGGCGAATTGACGGAGACTGTCCCTAGGAAAAGAGGGAAGGTTAAACATCTGGAAGGCATTACTACAAATGCCCAGGTAACTTCCCACGTTCTACTCATGAAAGACAAATGTATCAGCACAAAGACTCAGCCAGGCTCAGGTGCCGAGTGACCAGGTGACGCTCTTCACACCCTGCCACACCTGGTCAACCACTTAAAAACCATGTTTTCTGTGCGTGTGGAAGAAGCAAGCCCTAAGAAGCCAAGTGGACTGCTGTGTGCCTGTCATTTCGGCATGTGAGACGTGCGCTCATTACTACTGAGCCCAGTGCTTCTATTTTCGGCATCAAGAGACCCTGACTGAAAAGACTTAAAAATGAGACAAAGGGGGAGTTAAGGCAGGTGCACTTGGCACAGTGGCACACTCTAACTCCAGAGTCCCAGGGTGGGCAAAGACGCTTGTTTTTCTTTCCTGTTTTTTCCCCCTTTATAGAGTGTGAGGGCAAAGGAGACATTTACTTGTTAAGTTTAGTCTATAAAATTAGGGGTGTAGGGATAGAGAAACCATTCAACTAGTAAAAGTGCTTGCTTTGAAAACATGAGGATAAGTCCCTGCAACATTAGTGGAAGCAGGAAGCTCACTGGGCTTGCTGGCTGCCAGGCTGGCTCCAGGTTAAGAAGAGCCTGACCCTCTGAATGCTCGTACAATGTGTAAGCAAGCACACAGACATCACAACCACAACAAAACCTAGAGAAAAGGTCTCAGAAACGAAGTGATAAAAACACGTTTTTTATTTTTAATCTGTTACTTGTCATTATTTATGTAATTAGGAAAGATGAAAAAATGGCATTTAAAGTTATCTCTGGGCTGGGGGTTAGAGCTAACCTATCAGAGTGCTTGCTTCCTTAACACACTCAAAGACCTGTGCCACAATCCGGGGATCTGAAATTGAGCCATTCAAAGTCTTTCTACATAGGAATTTCAGTCCAGTCTGGGATACAAGTGACTCTTAACAAAACAAAATACTTGTTTGTGGCTTTCCTCAATTACTGCTGAAGGTAACACCAGGACCCTGTGTGGTCACAGTAAATATGTGAACTCTTCATGGACATCAAAGTGGTAAGTGTCACACCAGGGAGCGAGTTTTAAGGGTATTCAATTTAATATCTGCATCCTCGCCCCTTGGGACTTTTACAGAAATAACAGGAAGATCCTAAAAGATTAAAAGCCTGTCTGATGACAACACTGAGATGTTTTGCTTTTAAATTTATCTTATGTGACTATCAGATGTATTGTGCGTCATATGTATGCTTGATACCACTGGAGATCAGAAGAGGATGCTGGCTGCCCTAGAACTTGTGTTATAGACGGTTGCTGGCTGCTGTGCAGATTCTGGGAACTGAATTCAGGTCCTCTGCAAGAGCAGCAAGCACTCTGTGACTACTGCACCACCCTCTAAGCTGACAGTCTGAGATTTCACAGCACGTCACTACTGAAATGAAAAACTCATGATTTGTCTTACCTGCCCATGCCATGCATAGTGCAAAATAATGGCAGAGTTAGGATGGTTTCCAAGGAAAATTGGCATCAAAGTAGAAATGAGTTCATGGCGTAGGGTGTGCCAGGAGGTGTTGATTTGAAGTAAGGCCAACACCAACATGTCTGGACAGTGTTTGATAGGGAAGCTGAAGAGTTGTTTCACTTGCTCATACTGCCCAACCTCTGCAAGCCTCAGCAGAGATTCAATCAAATCCAAGCTTTTCCTAACAAGAATGAAGAGAAAGGCTTGATCACTTGCGATACTAACTCTACTTTTTAAAAGTGATATCAACTACAGAATAAAACGACACACATCACATTTCTACCATGTACTGGTATTAGGGAATACTCTTAAATGGTTGCTGTGGATTTTAAAAACTGCATGCTTCAGGGGTTCTAGACAGGCAGGAAAACACCTGCCTATAAAATGTGTAAAGTCCTTGGTTTCATAAATGCATGTATGTGTTGGGAAGGGGCCATGATGCTATGCCTATAGATTAATTTTAAAAGAAATCAAATAAACAACCAGTAAGTGATTTGCATAATCATGGATCTTCATTACCAAGACGTTTAGGACTGGTGTGAAAAAACAATGATATTTCAAAATAGTTAAAAGTCCTAAATAGACACATAAATAAGACACAATTTATAATTTTGGTAAGATTTCTACCAAAGTTACAGCCTTAACACTTAGATAGTAATGCAAAGGTTTTTAGTATGATGTAACTATCAAGTCCACAGCACAAACTAATTAGAATCTGGTTGGTTTAAATCATATCTAAAAACCTAACTCTACATTCAGTCCACGAGGGAAATGATCAGGCCTTAACATGGACTGTGCTAGCCGACAAATGATGCGGCAATGGCAAAAAAATGACCTGAAAGAACTTACACTAAACAGTGTGTGTGGCGGGGTTGGGGATTGGGCTCAGTAAGGCCCTGGGTTCGGTCCCCAGCTCCGAAAAATAGAAAAAGGGGGGGGGGGGGAGTGTGTGTGGCTTATGTCTGCATTCTGTCCCTGAAATGCCAACCAAAAAATGCCTTTTGAGCCAACTAGATTAAAATGAGGAAAATACCTAAATATCAGACTCATAAAGACAAAAACTGAACTAGCAACAATGTAACTAAAAAAAGAACTTTTATTCAACATCCTTTATTAAAAAAAAACCTTTACTAAGTCACTTCATTAACAATAAAATTTCCAAGCTGGAGAGATGACTCAGAGGCTAGGACCACTGACCCTCTGGCTGATCTTCCAGAGACTCTGAGTTTAATCCCAGCACCCACATGGTGGCTCACAGTCCTCTGTACTGAGACCTGGTGCCCTCTTCTGGTGTAGGCAGACATGGAGGCAGAACACCGACTGCATGTATAATAAATCTTAAAAATAAGTTAATTTTCTGTGCCTTGCTCAATATGAGCTTTTGGAAAGTTTACCATGTGGCAATTTCTCGATTGTCATCCTCTGGTGGTGCTTTCAAAATATCAGTGGCAACAGTGTGACAGGGGTAGTCGGCAAAGCAGAAGACTTCTGGGTTTATCAGGGAATGCTGGATGAAGGAGAGCTGGAAAAAGAAGACAAAGTCCTTAAGTGCCATAGAGAAGCAGGCATGCTGAAAAACACCAACCACTTTCACGAGGCTAATCTTGGGATTGTTAGATAATAGCTCTTCAAAAACGGGGTGGTAGGGAGCAGGGAACATCTGCCCTTTGAACACCAGGTAACTCAGAGAGACGGAAAATGACCATGAGATGGTTTTGGGAAATGAACATCAATTAGAGTTTGACTGCTACACCTTACAGAACTCTGATCAATTCTAAAACTGTGAAAATACAAATATAAACCAGAAGGCAAGCAACACTTCCTTGACCTATGCACAATCGGTATTTTGCTATCAATGGGTAAAAATGCCTGAGGATTATTATCTCCTCATTACAGCTAAGGATCATTCTTACCTGGCCTTCCGCATGTTTCCAGGGCCTATATATAAAGTCCACTGGGAACACTTCCATGCCCAGACCCCTCTGAATGCCATAGACCACATTGTGAAGCCCTTTGCTATCACGAATTTGAAATCCAGGATGGTCCAGTTCATAAGTTACTTCCTTGAAATTCAAACTCGGGTTCTAAAAAAATGAACACATTTCAAAGTTAAAAGAACAAATACAGTCAAATATTGGTGCTTTGGCCAAGTCAAAATAATACTGAGTATTCTATTTAAAATAACCACCAATATCAAAGATGTTTAACGGATTTTAACAATCTTCTTTTTAAGGTTTTTCATTTTGTTTTGGCTTTTTCCCAGACTGGATCTCATATTACATTAAAAAATAATAATAATAAAAATAAATAAATTAAAAATAAAATAAATAAATAAATAAAAATTAAGCCCCGTCTAGAACTCACTATTTGATCAGGCTGGTCTTGAACTCAGAATCAGCCTGATTGTCTGTTCCCTCCCCTGAGTGCTGGGCTTAAAGGTGTTCAACACTACCAACTGTTCCTTATAGAGTCTGGATGCGTGTACATCAGAGAACAGGCTTTAGTTTGCATAATAACTGATGCGTTATCTGCTTCCAAACTGGAACACAATGAAAGCAGTAAGGTGCCAGGCAGGTCCCGGGAAGGTTGTCGATTTCTCAGTATTTCTGATGCTATGCACCACTGCACTATGCATGTGTTATACATTTAGTATAACAAGTCTACAAGTCTGCATGAATACAGACAAGCAAGATATTAAAAATTAAGATGGGCAGGACAGCACAATTATAATTTCAACACTTAGTAGACTTACAGGAAAAGATTAAGAGTTCATAGTGTGACTTTTTTTTTTTTTCCACTTTTCTTTTTTTCGGAGCTGGGGACCGAACCCAGGGCCTTGCACTTGTAGCAAGCGCTCTACCACTGAGCTAAATCCCCAACCCCGTGAAGTTTTAATACATTAAAATGTATTCATGTTAGTGGAGCTGAAGTTTTAACCCAGGGCCTCATTCATGCCAGGCATGTACTCTATCACCAGTCCTACTAAAAATAATTTTCTATTAAATAGATTTTCTTAAGATGTACTTTTATTTCCTGTGTATTTTCCTTGCACGATGTATTGTACCATGTACATGTAGTTCCCAATCAAGGTCAGAAGTGGGTACCTGATACTCTTACAGACAGTTATGAGACATCATGGGAGTGCTGGGAACCAAATGCAGGTCTTCTCAAAGAGTAGCAAGTGCTCTAAATCTCTAAGCCCTCCCTCTCCAGCTCATCTTCCAAACAGAATAGCTTACATGCGTGCCCTTTGGAAGTCTTTCAGGCCAGGCACAGCGGTGCTCATCTGTATAACCAACATGCCAGAGGTGAAGTGAGGCATCTCTAAGTTTAGGGCAGCCTGGTCTTTACAGGAAGTTAAGGATAGCCAGAGCTACATATGAGATTCTCATCATTTAATAAATATAGAAAATATGAAGAAAAAAACAGAAGTCTAACAATGAAGTATACTGGGGTTGGGGATTTAGCTCAGTGGTTGAGTGCTTGCCTAGGGCAAAGGCCCTGGTTGGTTCCCAGCTCGAAAAAAAAAAAAAAAAAAAAAAAAAAAAATGAAGTATACTTATAACCTGAGCCTTCACCTCCAATTCCCAGTCCCTTTCGTGCTGTTCCACTGTTTACAATGCTAGGGATCCGACAAAGGGCCCTGCCTCACTTAGACAAGTCCTCTACTGCTAACCTATATCCACAGCCATACTTATGTCTTCACACTGTAATTTTACTATGTTTAGGTAGACAACTACATGCCATTGTGTTACGGTATCTACAGTATGGTAATAAACTATATGGATTAGGTGGAGCAAGAAGACAAGGGCTCATTCCTCCTAGACTTGTATTTGTTAGTGCACACTATTCTGACTGAGGTGACAAAGTTACCTAATAAAACAATTTTCAGGGGGTTGGGGATTTAGCTCAGTGGTAGAGCGCTTGCCTAGCAACCGCAAGGCCCTGGGTTCGGTCCCCAGCTCCGAAAAAAAGAAAAGAAAAAAAAAAACAAAACAATTTTCAGGGCTGGAGAGATGGCTCAGTGGTTAAGAGCACCGACCTGCTCTTCCAGAGGTCCTGAGTTCAATTCCCAGCAACCACGTGGTGGCTCACAACCATCTCTCTTCTGGTGTGTCTGGAGACAGCTACAGTGTATTCATAAAACAATTTTCAGAATGTCACTCCGTGTTAAACAGAGAAGTACTACTAGGAAATGTGACAGAGGCATAGGTAGGAGGACTTCAAGTTCCAAGCCATCATGGGCAACTTAAAACTCCACCAAAATAAAAGTTTTCAAAAGTAAACATAAAGAAGCAAGGACAAAATACCTAAGCCATATCAGATACTATCTCAAAAAACAAAGCAGGAAACAAATTAACAAAAAATACATTAAAGAAAAAGAAAAGGCCATAAGGGACTACAGTAGCAATTCTCAAACTGTGGGTGACCACCTTTTGGGGGTGGAATAACCTTTTCACAGAGGTTGCCTAAGACCACTGGAAACAGAAATACTTACATTACAATTTTTAACAGCAGCAAAACTACAGTAATAACAACAAAAATAATTTTATGGGGTGAGGGGTGGGGAAGGGTCACCATGACATGAGGAATTGTATTAATGGGACAAAATATTAAGGAGGTTGAGAACAACTAGACTAAGGAGATATCTCAGTTCAAAGGCTAAGTCCTTGAGTTCCTATCCCCAAAACCCAAACTTAAAGCAGCAAAACTGGGCAGGATGATGGGCACCTTTAATCTCAGCACTGGGAGGCAGGTGAGCCCTCTCTCAAAACAAAACCCCACATGTCTATAACCTCAGAGCTCATTGGCCAGGAACCCTAGTCAAAGTGATAAGCTCTAGGCAGAACAAGAAACCTTGTGTCAAAAAACAGGATGAAAAAATAGGGAAATGGTTCAACAGGTTAAGGTGCTTGCATTGTGTTAGCAACCTGCATCTGAATCCCCAAAACCAATGATTTTACAATATAATTACTCCTGTAATCCCAGTGCTCCTTCAGCAAAACGGAAGCACAGCTCTTAAAAGAATCCCTCGGGTTGGGGATTTAGCTCAGTGGTAGAGCGCTTGCCTAGCAAGTGCAAGGCCCTGGGTTCGGTCCTCAGCTCTGCCAAAAAAAAAAAAAGAGAGAGAGAGAGAGAGAGAGAATGAATCCTTCAAAGTCTAAGCTGCCCAGATTGGAGAAGGCAGTACTCAGACTATGCAGAATGACTAACATAAGGTTGTCTTATGACTGTCATTTGCAAGTCTGCATTTACACACACACACACACAAACACACACACACACACACACACACACACACACACACACGCGCGCGCCTATCAACACATAAAACCCAAGGCATTGGCTTTTGATTCCTAATGCTATGAAAAATTAAGTAACTGGAGTAAAAACCACTAATTCTGTTAATAGCGAATTATGAGAGAGAAAAACCATGATTCTCTGTAACTAGGTCTTCAAAGTTACAAACATGGAAAACATGAGAAACAGGCCAGATACCTTGACACCTGGCAAGAATAATATGTATGAAGTCTTAGACTCGATTCCTACTAACACACCAAGTCTATTCGGATCTGCTAGGCTTGGGGATGCCTGTCTCTTGTCCCAGCGCTCAGGAGGTAAAATGGAGGAGCTCAGGGGCATCCCACTCTACACTGTTCTGCCCAGCTTCAGACTAGAAGGTTTAGGCTCGCCTTTTCTGCTGAGTGAGACTGCACAGGTTTCAGCACGCTACGTAAGCACTCTACACTGAGCCAAACTCAACACAACGTCAACTAACAAAAGTATGACTATCTGCTCAGCTTGTCTCAAGACGATCTTACATGAATGATGTAGGAAGATCAGGCCGGTCTCTGCTTGTACACTATTCCTGCCTCTGCCATACAGTTTGTTCACCGCTCCAAACTATAATTTGTAATTCTCATATTTTGTTCTTTGTGAGTTTATCAGTAAGATGTTACATCTGAATCCAGTGTTCTTCAGCTGCATAAATGTCATGGACCCCTCATACTCATAGTATCTAATTTGTCCTTTATGTTTTATGTAAGCACGTCCACATTTTTATCTGTTTCCTTTGCATGGAAAGCCAATTAGCTTATGAATAATCAGAAATAGAATATCATCAATTAATGTATATCAAAAAAAATTTGGTTGCATTTGTAAAAAGAATCATGCCTGTCTTCTCAATAATTCTTTAATGATTACTTTGTAATGAGTTAGCCTATCTCAGAACCTGTCTGAAGAATAGATTTAAACAATAATTTAATTCAGAACTGTAAAAGTAGAGTCTACACAGATAGCTTACTTATGCCAGTCTCAAAAACAAAACAAAACAAAAAAAACAAAACAAAACAAAACAAAAAACCCGAGTCCAAAGGCATGGCCACATATCTGTCATCAACGGATGGGTGGGGTGGGGACAATACAAGAGGTAGACCTATGGAGGTCATTGGCCAGAAAACCTACCTAACTAAAGCAATTACTCTAAATTCAGTGAGATACTCTTACAAAAGGAGGGCTTAAATGTGATTATGCACTGCTTAATGTATAATCATTGTAAATGCTTTTGTTGCTGGAAAGCTGAAATATTACAGAACACTTGCTCTTATTTAGCTGCCATAGAACTTAGAGAACAAACAAAAATACACCTTGAGGTACATAATGCTGATATGAATCCAAAGCCCTGAGCGAATGTACTCACCAGTTCTTTAAGAACATCGATCAAAACCTCTACATTCCACGTGTGTGCCTGTGCCCCCTCGCTTTTATCTTTTCCATCACTCCAGATCCCACTGCCGGGAGCAGAGATGCTCTGTAAAAGTGAAACTATAATTAGGTAAATCCAACTAATAAATGTTTTTCTCTTTAGATCAATCGTATTGCACTTTAATAAACAAAAAATAAAATAAAATAAAGAGGGCAGGATAATAAGTCTTTTGGTATAACAGTTGAATTCAACAAACCTGTAATGGAATACCGTCTGTTAATCCTGAATGAGTCCGAGCCATCATTCCCAAAACCCTGGCAACCTGGGCAGCTGTGACCTCCCGAACACCAAACTGCATGATTATATTGCGACATTCTTCAATACTGAAACAACAATACAACTTTAGAAGTATGCTATCTACCACCTCATACACCACGCACGACTAACAATGAGTGGTATGAAGCCCTTAACATAGGGAAATTTATTAACGTTTTGTGTTATTTTATGCAACTAGAAACATGAATCATTAGCTTAAAATAGTAACTTCAATTTTTTAGAATTAATTAACTTCATTTTTAAAATTACAGCATATGTGTGCCTGCTCGCTGTGGAGTGTACACACAAGAATGCGTATCATTTGTGCAGACATCTGAGACTTTGGCTGAAATCTATTTTCTCCTCCCATCAGATAAGTTCCAGAGACTAAACACAACACCTTTCTCAGCTGAGTTCTCGTACCAACTCCAAAATAGTGAATAGCACATATAAAGGTCAATCTTTACTCAATACTTGAAAATGTGCCTGTCCTTTTCATGTTGCTTCTAGAAGTTTAAAACAGTAACGTGGATGCATAACAATAAAATATGGCTATCCTGGTGACTAAACAAAGAACATGGTTCCTAAATTTTAAAAACTGGTAAGGATAAGAAGCCACAAGTTCAAGAGTACAGCTGACATCAGCATTAGACGAGTGTGGAAGATTAAAGTTCTGAGCACACGATAATTAAGCAATTGTGTGCTTGTTTCCAATAACCAGGATTAAGATAAACCACAGTTCTGACATGTCTTCCTACCAACCTTGCACAAAAGCCATAGCCCACTTCTTGCATGAAATCAGCCAGAGAGCTCTCCATCATGGTCTTAGCTACCCCTCCAGAGTCAGGCAGAATCCTGTCCATTAGAATGTCCCGTTTTTCAGGGTATAGAAGTGGTGCAAGCACCACAGGACAACGCTCTTGGGGAAAATCTGAAGAAAGAAAGAGTATTAAGCAATTAAAAAAAAAAAAAAACAGCTAGAGGCTCAAATAACATAAGAATCTGTGTGGTGCCCAAGGCCCTGGGCTCAATGCCTAGCAACACAAACTGGACATCTCTCCTGCTATTCCTCTAAAATCCCTTCAATCCCAATTCTGCATGTTTATTTTCAAAACCAAGCAGCTTAGGGCTGGGTGTGGAAATACACTCAGGAGGCAGATCTTTGTGAGTTCAAGGACTACATAAAAAGACCATGCCTTAAAAACACTTTATTAAATTTTCCCAATCTACTCCACATTATGACCTCAAGCCAATCCTAGAATTGAAACTCTGGGTATCTCAGAGGAACTGCTTACTGTTGAACTTTTCCTGTGCAGATTCCAGTGGCAGGTTATCAATTCATTACCATATATTAAACTTTCACAAGAAGATGATTCCCATTATGAGGAGCAGAGTCTGTTATAAGTCTAAAGCCTGTGTCTGAGGTTTATGCAGCTTAAACTGCACCAACAACAAAAAGTAAACCACTGTCAGAGTTATCTTTTGGAAGGATTGGAGGTCGGGGATTTATTGATCTTTCAAATTAAAAATAGCCTGTTACTGTAATGTGGTCCTCCTAAAGGGGAGGAAAGGCAGCAGAAAATTTTGCCCACTCTTGTATACAACAGTTCACTGAGTGAACTTATACACAAAAACATCACGATGGAATAAAGTTACTTATACTTATTCTTTAACAAAGTTCTACTAGTACTTTTATATTAAAAATTAGTCAGGGTTGGGGATTTAGCTCAGCGGTAGACTAGCGCTTGCCTAGCGAGCACAAGGCTCTGAGTTTAGTCCCCAGCTCCAAAAAAAGAAAAAAGAAAAAAAAATTAGTCATTATAAGACCAAAACAAAGAAATAGGAGATCTTTATCTCTACTTACATGCCACCCTGTACTTTTTAACCGCAGCTGATGCTCACCCTTACCTCTGCGCAGCGTCTTGAGAAAGGCGTCTATCTGCTCCTGCCCGACTCCAAAGGCCCCCTTCTGCCCGAAGAGGAGGTGGGAGAGCAGGAGGTGCAGGACCTCTATTGCTATATCTTGGAAGCCACCTTCTTGATTTCCACTGACGTCTGCGTCAATGTAAGAACGCAGAAGATCTGGAAGCTTCTGCTTAATAAACTGGGCAGCTAAAAGTAAAATAAACCAAGTTATTTTTTTACACCATAGTAAGTAAAATATCAAATATCCAAATAATCGCCTTTTGTATGCACCAACATGCATTTTGCCTCTCCAATGGGCTCAAAAAACTCTAGCTGAGAGCAACTAGACAGTG
This sequence comes from Rattus rattus, assembly GCF_011064425.1. Classification (NCBI taxonomy): domain Eukaryota; kingdom Metazoa; phylum Chordata; class Mammalia; order Rodentia; family Muridae; genus Rattus; species Rattus rattus. The sequence continues at coordinate 2,591,149 of NC_046170.1, forward strand.
ACTGATGAACAAAGAGAAAGCTTACAAGATGAGAGGGTTCTGAAATCAGTTGTACAACAATGTGAGCATAACAAAACACAATTACATGTTAAAAACACAGTTGGAGCCAGTTATGGTAGGACATGCCTTTAACCTCAACACTTGTGAGGCAGTGGATCCCTTGAGTCTTGAGGCCAGCCTGGTCTACACAGGAGCTATAGAACATCCCTGGGATACATTAAAAAAAAAAAAAAGAGAGAGAGAGAGAGAGACCCAGACTTTATTTTACAAAAAGCAGGAGCAGCAGCACAAGGGCTGGGTCAGGCACAGCAGCACATGACTATAATTTCAGCACTTAGGAGGCTAGTGAATTTGAGACTGCCTAGGCTACATAAACAAGACTTTGTCTTAAAAACAAAAACAAGGGCTGGAGAGGTATTTCAGCTGTTAAGAGCACTTGTTACTCTTGCAGAGGACCCAGGTTCTGATCCCAGTATGCATGTGGCATTTCATAACCAGTTCCAGAGGGCCTGACACACTTTTATGGCCTCCTCAGGTTCCAAGTATACAAGTGATGCACACACACAGAAGCAAAACACTCAAATGTGCATAAATGATAACAATAACAAGAACTAGCTAAGGACCCACCCAGGGATGTAGTTCAGAGGTGAGGTCTTGTAAAGCTTGTCCAAGGCCCTAGATTTGATCCTTAACACAACCCCGCCCCCCCAAAAAAAGGGAAGGAAGAAAGGATCTTAAACTTTGGATAAAATAACTTACCAAATCCCCTGAGATCTGGGCTAGAAGAATTCAAAAGGGCAAGACCAAAAATTACCTGAAACAAGAAGGAGTTACATTAACAAGAGTCAGGTGTTTACTTTAACTATATAGTTTTTGCTTAAGACACTTTCTCAAAACACTTACCTCTTGTACTTTACTTAACTTGAGAACTTTACTCAGCTGGGCAAATAAGTGGGGTGCAGGCTTTAAACTCTGAAACAAAACAATTTTACAAAAAGATTTAACTTTTATTTGTTAAGGATGCAAATGTTTTATAAAGTTTTAGTTCATCAAATAGTGATGAACTAATGTGCACTATAATAATGTACTAATGGGACAATATACACACAGCATGACTCTGGGTCACTGCAAGCAATACACTATCATCTACAACTGTAGACTGACAAACTTAATACTTGACCCAATCTGGTTTTAGTAAGTTCCCATTTACCAACAAGCAACTGCCCTGATTCTCTCGGAAAGGTACAAAAGAAAGTTAATCCTTCAAATTTTAAGATAGGACATGTTTTGTTTTGTTTTTTTAAAAAGAAGAAGAAAAGGTGCAGATGTGGTAGCACACACTTTAACCCCACCACTCCTGAGACACAGGTAATTCTCTGATCTAAAGCAGTCTGGTCTACACTGTGAGCTCCAAAACCACCAGGGCTGCACAGAGACCAGGTCTTTAAAAAAGAAAAGAAAAATGAACATTAAAACCCTCAAATCCAAAGTTCAGAGTCCTTTTAAACAACCTAGTATCAAAGGGCACACTCAAATTGAGTACGGTGTTACATGTCTACACCAGCCCAGCACTGAGACTAATGAGAAGAAAGAACAGCCTAGATTAAACAGAAAGACCTTCCCTCAAAAATGACAGGGAGAAATAGATAGTATCACAATCTTACTAAAGATAAAAGTATACTGACCTTCTGGTAGTGCAAAGGATTATCAATGGCATATGACAATGTCGAGATAAAATTTGGCTTTGTAATCAGCGAGGCACACTCCTGAATCAGAAACTGTGTCTTCAAAAAAAACAAAAAACAACAACAAAAAAAAATTAAAAAAAAAACTTCTATTAGCATTAAGCATCACCTCACATAAACAAAAGTAGAACTTAGGAATATTAGATGCTATCAAGTTTTACTATCAAAACGAGCTCTTTGAAATCCCATTTGGATATATAAAACTTAACAGCAGCAAATGTTAAACCAAAATGTCCACATCACAGTTCACTACTAAGTCATAAAACAACATAATTAACCCTGACAAGCCTGAACACTCAAGCCAGAGATTTAATGCAGAACATGAGATATCCCACCTGCTTTTCAAGCAGGCCGTCCCCTCATCCCTGCTTCCTTCACCAGGCAGACCCAGCAGCAGCTCCCTAATCCTACATTAGACTGTCACCAGCATATAGCCAAGCAGAAGAAAAGGACAGATGAATCCCCAGTGCTGTCTCAGCTACACATGTAAGGTTATGTTCTAGATGTCATTCTTCCTCGTGTTCATATATTATGCAAATTTACACAGTAAATGGGGATGATTCTTATAAATCCCAAAATCTCTGCATACCTGATGGAAATCTTTGCCACTGCTTTTACCATCGCCACTGAAATCCACATGTGAAAATAGGCAGCGTAATAAATGCCTGTCTGCCTCAGGACCGTGCCGATTTACAATCTGAAACACAAAAATGTTAAGTTTAAAGGAGGGTTTCAGACAAAAGTAAGCACCGGGGACATAGATGGTGATACGGTGGAACTTGACTAGTGCGCACGATACTCTGATCTTATTCTCCATGGCAAAATTAAATATAGTTCTAAGAAAACCAGCCTCTGGGGAATTATTGAAAGTACTGAGCATAGCAGCACAAGCCTCTAATCCTAGCTCTTGGGATTCAAAGAATGGTCATGATTTCAAGGCCACCCTTAAGCTACAAATCAAGTCTGAGACAGTCTAGAGGATAAAAGACCCTGTTCTCAAAAACAGAAAGAATTATAGGAATCACTCAAGTACAAAACCTATATACAACAATTACTTAAATGTACTCTTTCTGAACTGGCTAAAAGAACACAAACCTACCAATAATATAACTTGGTGTGATGGTTAACATTTATACCAAAAATAAGTAACAGCTGATTTAATAAAATTTTACAGGGCCAAATAGACCCTGCTTTAAAATGGGGTTGGGGGGGCGGGGTCACACACACACAGGGAACCTCAGGCAGCAAAAAAGCTCAAGGAGCCACGTAAGATGAATTTAGTACAGGTGGGCTTTAGGAACTTTTAACAACACACACGCATGCATTTACTTGTACTTTTTTTTCTTTTGGGGGGGATTGAGTGAGTGTGGGTGAACCACAGCATGCATGCGTAGGATAGAATTATAGCATAGACTTTGGGAATCAGCTCAATGTCTCCAGAGTCAAGACAGTTGATTCTCTCTTTCTACCATGTAAGATTCTGGAGACCCAATTCAGGTTATCAGGTTTGGCAGCAGCTCACTGACTGAGCCACTGTGCTGGCTCTCTTCTCTTTGTGTATGTAGAATGTGTGCACACCAGTGCATGTCATCTGTAAGGGAGACAGACATCATCAGGTACCCTCTACAGACTGCCAACTGCAATGAGGTCTGCAGCATCCACCTGTCTGCAGCCCTTCAGTGCCAGGGCTATACAAACACAAAGTGCAACCCACACCACCAGAGCATCCTCCTTACTCAGACTGTGCAAAGAGCACCTACTCCACCAGAACATCTTTCTTACTCAGACTGTGCAAAGAGCACCTACTCCACCAGAACATCCTTCTTACTCAGACTGTGCAAAGAGCACTTACTCCACAAGCACTGATACGGGCATTCATACTGCTGAAGAATAACTAGCAACAATAATTACAAAACTACAAGAAAAACAACTGGTAAAAAACGAAGCAAAGGTGGGCAAATGTCTTGAGAGTTCCACTCGATCTCAAAACACGTGCACAAGCAGACAAGGCAGCTAGGAATGACACAATGGCAGCAAACTTGTCTAGCAATCACAAAGTCCTACAATCTACCTGGAAGCACTAACCCAAACCCCTCATCACCAACGTTTTGCAAACAGGAGAAATATGAATGTGAAATGGATATAATGAATAAATATCACTGTTATTTTGGGTTGGCAAGATAGCTCAGCAGGTAAGATGCTTGTCACCAACCCTGACAATGCAAGTTCAATGCCTGGGTCCACTGGGTGAGTACAAAGAGAAAACCAACTCCTACAAGCTGTCCTCTGACTACCATAGTCACTCTGTGACACATACAACCTAACCTGCCCCTATAGAGAATTAATGTGAAATGGTATGATTAACTCGAACTTACAGTTTTTTGAGACAGTGTCTCACTATCTGACAGTCCTGGAACTCAAGAGATCAGCCTACCTCTGCCACTTCCCCAATGCCAGGATTAAAGGCATATGCCACTTCAGTGGTTGATTAAAAGCATAAGCCACTATGCTGGCTGAATAAATACAATTTAATTTTTTCCACGTTTAAAACAGCAGACAAGTACAGTACTATATTCCCAGATTTTTTTTTTTTTTTTTTTTTTTGAAGCTGGGGACCGAACCCAGGGCCTTGCGGTTGCTAGGCAAGCGCTCTACCACTGAGCTAAATCCCCAACCCCCCAGATATTTTTTAAAGATTTGTTTATTTTATGCATATGAGTACACTACTGTAGCTGTCTTCAGACACACCAGAAGCAGGCATCAGATCTCATTACAGATGGTTGTGACCCACCATATGGTTGCTGGGAATTGAACTCAGGACCTCTAGAAGAGCAGTCCTTAACCACTGAGCCATCTCTCCAGCCCCGTATTCCCAGATATTTAAGAGGCTAAAGAAGATTCCTTGAGCCCATTAATTCAAGAGCAGCCTAAAGATATGCACTATTCTAATTTAAAAAAAAAAATTAGCTGTGTCCTGTGTTCAATCCATACCATGAAAGGGGAAATAAGGAAAGAGGGAAGAGAGAGACAGGGGGGAGGGAAGAAAGGAAGAAATAAGTTAGAAAAAATAAATGTATTCCAGGACTTATATCCCAATACTTGGAAGACAAGGCAGAAAGGTAGTTTGTTCCAGGCCAGCCAAGATTATGTGATGAGGTGTTGTCTAAAAACACAAGGCAAAAAAAGTTTTTTATTATAAAATTTAAAACAAGTCAGTCTTGTTGGCATACACAATGAATCCCAGCACTCAGGAAGCAGAAGTAAGCAGATCTCTGGATTTCAGGCCAGCCTGGTCTACAGAATATATCCAAGACAGCCAAGACTACACAGAGAAACTGTCTCAAACAAAAAATTATAAGAGAGAGACTGAGAGCGAGGACGAGAATATACTGGAACCGTTAAGTTTACATTACCACAAACAGGTGAACTTACATGTCAAATCTACATTAAAAATAGGGCAGGGGTTGGGGATTTAGCTCAGTGGTAGAGAGCTTGCCTAGGAAGCGCAAGGCCCTGTGTTCGGTCCCCAGCTCCAAAAAAAGAACCAAAAAAAAAAAAAAAAATAGGGCAAATGTGCAAAGGTTCTCAACCGTTGTGGGGCGCCGTGACCCTTTGAGGTCACATAAGATATTTACAATGATTCAAAACAGTAGCAAAGTTACAGCTATACAGTAGCAACAAAAAATTTTATGGTTGGGGGTCATCACAAGAACTGTATTAAAGAGTCATGGCTTTAGGAAGGTTGAGAACCACTGTTCTATAGTAAGTGTAAAGACTGCTGCAGACTGAGTCTCAGAACAGCCATGCGAAGTGAGAAATGCCTCACTGTAAAGGCCATGAAGAAAAATGGACTAGTAGGCGGTCTGTATCATTGGTGGCAGAACCGGGTTTATTGAGGCTAGTCAGAAATTAGCAGACTAGCTGTCTTCAAGCTGAAATCCTGAAGGCAGCCTCACCCGTCTCTGTCCTGGGGCACCTGGGAGCCCAGGGGACACTGGAAGACAGTCCTGTCCATCAACATCACCTTCCCTTATCTTCCCCAGCCCTAGTTCTCCACCTCTACAATCTCCATGACCTTCAACCTGTCATCTGACACCTCTTATTTGACCTTAAGTCATTCTTTGCAGTAAGTGGAAATAAAACTGGGCTGCAGCTTGAGGAAGAATAAAAGATGAAGCCAGTCAGGTTCGATGGAAACACCTATCATGAATCCTAGCACCTATGAAGCGGAAGCCCAGACAAAGAAAAGCGAAAACTGTAAACGCTTACTGAGACTACAACTCAACGGCAGTGTGCTTTGCTTGTCTAGCAAACAGCAGGCTGCAGACTTAAAATCTGAGTACTGAGAAGGGGGGGGGGTGTTACTTATACTTGTAAAGGGAGATGAAATACAGGGCCTCAAACTATGCTAGCTAAAAAGAACTTGTCACTGAGCTATACCCTTAGTCCCAATTCTAAAAAAGGCATTATTGTTTTATGTCGTGCCCACGTGACTGGGGGTGGGCGGGCATGCAGAACACATGTGGAGGTCAGAAGATGGCTTTGGAGTTGGTTCTCTCCTTCTAGGGATTGCCCGTTTTTTGCAAGCCCCTTTACCCACCGAGCCATCACATGCCCCACCCCCAATGTTTTTTTAGAGTTAATTATTTTATAAGTGATTTCCCTGGATGAACATATATGCACCGCATGCATGCTGACAGATCAGAGAGGGGGTGAGATCCTCTGGAATGTGATGGGACTACAGATGGTTGTGAAGCACTATGTGGTATCAGGAACCCAACCCCAGGTCCTTTCCAAATATCAAGTGCTCTTAACTACTAAAAGCCTTATGCCAGACCCCCAAACAATTTTAAAAGGATTACAATGTTAACCTTTGAAGAATGTCACAGAAATCACACCTAGCAGGCAAACTTCTTTTCTCACCTGTAAGATAGTGAACTACCAACTAGTTGACATGATTCAGTAAACCCCCCTTTGCACTTGTCAGTAGGTAAAACTACAGAGGAAAAACATCCTCGCCTGAGTCAGTTTGACAAATGATGCTGAGTGTGTCTCTGGATTTGCAAGACACTTTACTTACGTTCTTCACCAAAGGAATCAACAAGGTGCCAAGAAAGAGAGCTTTGCTACCATTCCAGGTCTAAATCCCTAATCTTTAGGTGTTAAAAGAAGTCACATATGGGGTTGGGGATTTAGCTCAGAGGTAGAACGCTTGCCTAGCAAGCGCAAGGCCCTGGGTTCGGTCCCCAGCTCCGAAAAAAAGAAAAAAAAAAAAAAAGAAGTCACATACAAGGGCACTAATGAAGACACAAAATTTATATATCTTAATAACTGTGCACACTGTGAAGCGTTAGCCATCAAATAAACCCAGACATGGTAACACATGCAAGTAATGCCAGTTCAAGGCCATCTTAGAACATACAGAAAAACTTTATCTAGACAAAACATGAAACAGAACCACATAACGTAGATGACTACAGAAATGATCGGTAGTCTCTAGTGCTTCTGATTCTGCAGAGAATGTGGGTTCAGTTTCCAGCGCACACATGGGGATCTGATAACCCTCTTCACGTCTCAACAGCTCACGTTACTCAAGCAGACAAACATATACATAAAAAAAAATCTTAAAATAACTTATTTCGGGTTGGGGATTTAGCTCAGTGGTAGAGCGCTTGCCTAGGAAGCACAAGGCCCTGGGTTCGGTCCCAAGCTCAGAAAAAAAGAACCAAAAAAATAAATAAATAAATAAATAAATAAATAAATAAAAAAATAACATTTCTTCTTTCATCACGGATTTGACCATGTCAGGCATAAGACAGATATTCTTAGACCTCAAGAATATCTGATAAGGACTCATAAGAAAAAAATGAATAAACCAATTACAGTACAACTAGATCGAGTAGAGCACTGCTAGTGTCACTAGACTCTCATCTTTAAAGAATTCCTGGTAGTCAACAATCAGCTTCTCCAGGATTTGCCTCAGCTGCAGAAATTCAGTACCTAAATAGATACCCCCATGTGGCAGCCTTTACCAGCAGGGCCCTTTGAGCCCACTGTGGTACCTTTGGTAATGACTTAGAAATGACCATACAGGGGCTGGAGAGATGGCTCAGCGGTTAAGAGCACTGATTGCTCTTCCAGAGGTCCTGAGTTCAATTCCCAGCAACCGCATGGTGGCTCACAACCATCTGTAATGAGATCCGATGGCCTCTTCTGGTGTGTCCGAAGATAGCTACGGTGTACTTGCATATAATAAATAAATATTTAAAAAAAAAAAAAAGAAAGAAAGAAATGACCATACAGTGTTGACCTAGGTTTAACTGGGAGTGAACTACAGTTCCTCAGCAAAACTGTCTACCACGGTAGTCATTCCACCCTAACCTGCACAATTGACATGTAGGTTATAGCCTACTTTCCAGACTCCAGGGACTACAACCTCAACCCATGTCACAGGCCCAGGCAAACGAGCTAAGCAGGAAGAAGACCATGCAAGTGAGTGCACACGCATAACCAATTTGAGAATACAGTCAGACTTATCTCAAAAAAACCAAGTGGGGCTGGACAGACAGTTCAACAGCAAAGAGCACTGGATGCAGGTTCAATGCCCAGGTCCCACAGTCATCAAATTCCAAGGGTTCCTATGACCTCTTCTAGCTTCCAAAGTCTTCAGGCATGCTCATAGTACCAAAATACAACCAAGAAAAATACTTACTCAAGGAAAAATCTTTAAAAGTTAAAAAGTGGCGAGATGGCGTGGTAGCCAAGCAGTGGTGGCACCTTTCATCCTAGCACTTGTGAGGCAGGGGCAGGCCAATCCGGTCTACAGAGTAAGTTCCAAATCAATCAGGGTTATACAGAGAAACCCTGTACTGAACTGCCATCCCCCCAAAAAACTGATGGCTCAGGGGGGTAAGGATGAATGCTATGAAGCCTAAGACCCTGAGTCCAACCCCCAGAATCTACAAGATCAAAAGAACTGACTCTTGCAAGTTGCCCCGGCCTGGCATCTGTGATTGCATGTGCAGGCCTACATGCTCACATTATTTAATGAATTTTTTGTAAACTGCCAAGTGTTAGCAATTCCTCTAGGCTCTCTCCAACCATCACCTAGCAGCGGCGTGTGTCTCTGCCTGCCAGATACGAGCCAGGATTCAGGCATATGAGACTACTCTTTCCCCCTCCCTCCCTCCCTCCCATGTGTTCCCAGAGAGCCTCCCTTTTCTCCGTTCCTCGCTTTCTGTTCTTCTCTATCCCAGTGTTTCTCTGCCTCTACCCCGTTTCCAGATCTCCTTCCCATCCCACCAACAAACCTTCTTTATTATTAGGTCTGTCGCATGGCTGTGTCGCATGGCTGACTGCTCAAGAGAACACCTTAGCAGGGCCCAGTGAGGTGCTCCCTCCCACTGCATTGTACTACTGTGTTTTATGAAACACATCCGTGCCACAACCGACAGGCTCTCCAGGCACTCATACCCGCATGCACTGGGATTGAGATCTTGGAACCCTATCTGCCTGCCTACGACAGGATTTCTCTCCCTCTAGACTGACTGGCTGTTGCACTTCTCCACACACCAAACAACCAATTGGTGAGTTTGTGCTCCCTCTGGGTGTTCTCTTGCACCAGACCCATTTCTTTCTCTCTGTCTCAAAAGAACTGGCACCAGGTATAAACCGAGACTGGCCAGGCATCCTCCCTGCTATGCCCAGATCATGAGATCCTATGCAAAAAGCAAGGTCTTTAAGCTCGAGCTCAGACCTGCAGACCTCTCCAGCACAGTGGATGGGTATGGAAGGCCTGGAGCTGGTACGGCCGTGCCTTTTGATCAGGATGAAGGGCTTTCCAACTTGGCAACTACATGACCGGTTGATATTTAAAGGTTATGTGCCTGGCTCAATTCTATTGGCTAGTAATGACTTCAAATGGCTACAATGGGGGGTCAGCTTAAATAATCTTATTTGGAATGTTGGATACTGAAGTAGAAACTTAAGGGTTCTTTGGGAAAAAAAAGTCAGTTGTGTTGGATGGTGTTTTACTTGGGCAAACACATGAAGGAATGTTTTCTTGAAATGGACACAGGTAAAGGGCTAAGGAAGACTCATGAAGGAACATTCCCCTGAAGCAGACAGAGGTGAAAGCAAGCAAGTAGAAGGCCACATGATGAAGGGTTCTTCACTAACAACACACATGTACTGGTCGGCCTTACCCTGTATAGTTGAGCTCCATTTGTTGGGACTCCATAGAGAAAAAACATACCAAAAAATTTCTGATGGTGCATTGTAGTTTCTTGTCCCTTCCTGGGACTCGGTGGCTGGGTGATGTCCGCTGAGACAAGACAAGTGGAGGCGGCAAGACCCATGGGAAGGCATGTAGTGTTCAGGGGGCATACTTGGGACTTGATGGGTGGTGATGCAGACTGAGCTAGGTTTACTTATAGAGCTGGCTGTGTAATGCTTGTTGGTCTTCATTTCCCTAAGAAAGGCACAGCCCAGAACTGCTCTGCATGCTCCTGTTGGTCCCTCCTGTTGACTCTTGTGGAGGCTGAGGCCTGGCTGTTGCTACTACAGTATGTCACCGCAGTTGCCAAACCCACACTACTGAACTATACTGTATTTCTGTGAGTGTGTGTGAATGGATCAAAGTGTCACTGGTAACTTCTGTAAACTGAACTGTCGCCAGACAACATAGATGGGAATTGTTCTAAAGAAGCATTTCTAAACAGGTCAGTCCACTTCCTCTATACTCTTTTTTTCTACTACCTCTTGTGAATAGTGAACTAAAAGGGAGGTTAAAGCATTTAAAAACCATCATTAAAAATAGGTTTTTAAAAAAGTAAAGATACAGATCCTGCTTGATACTGATTGGTTGTTGCTAGAGTAGAATGGCTATTGCTAGGGGGGATGACTAAGTGTAGAGTACTTTCTGGAACAAGCTATAGTTTTTCCAGTAAGTTCAAACTAGGGGCAAACTAGACTTAAAAAGTCTGGGTACAAAATGGAATCTACTAGGCTAAAGCTAGAATGGTACCTGGGCTCTCCCTGTCCTAGTCCTCCATTGCTCTCTGACAGCCTGAAAGAAGGGTCTGTACCACAGGGGTCTGCTCACAGCTCCGTGTCTCATCACCTGCTTTCCGCTCCTGCAGCTGTAGGAACACTCGCCAGATTCTATTTCTGTCTTAACTCACTCTTGCCCTTCTCTTAATTTCTACTTCCTAAAAGTATTTTATCTCAAGTTTCTTTCCATCCTGTGCACCTGTGTGCATGCTTTCGAGCTTGTGTGCTCCCCTCATCCCCCCATCCCCAGTTTAGTTAAACAGTCTGAGTCAGCAAAGAGAACTGAGATCCCAGGCAGACTGAGAACTGCAGGTACCTGTGCCTCAGAAGGGAACTTCTGGCAGCCGCAGCAGTGGGGCAGGATACTCAAGTGCAGTGCATGCCCCAACCTGCCACACCTGCCAGCTAAAGCGTGTGTCTAATGCACTGCTACTACATGTGCTCGTGGAAATGAACGCTGCTCCAGGAACAACACATGACTTGTGGCCATCTTTGCTATGGGCTAGAAAAGGCAGAGCTATAGCTTCAGCATCATCTTGATTAAGGGCAATCACATGACTGCTAGCCATCTTTGTTGTGGAAAGTCTTGGCTTCACCGCCATCTTGTTTAAGAGCAGCAACATGTAACCTGAGCAGACAAAAAAAAAAAAAAAAAAAAAATTCAAGAAATTTTATAAAAAAAAAATTTAGTAAAATTTTTTTTTTTTTTTTTTTTTTTTTTTTTTGGGACAACCCAGGGCCTTGCTCCTAAAGGGGCTCTACCACTGAGCTAAATCCCCAGCCCTTTGGGTAAGATTTATACCGTTCCTATCCTGTCTCAGTAAACTTATATTACTCTGTTTTCAGTTTTTGAAAGATGGTTTATTTTAATATTACTTTAAAGGGTTACACTTAAAAAGTTAAAAGTCACTGCCTTAAAGATCTGTTTAGCCTTGTTTTTGCTAATGCTATTACACATTTCTATGACACACCACATAAGGATCAAAGGCTCACAGTCTCTTTTTGGACAGTGTTTATAGACTTAAATTGTTTTGATAGAAGAACTTCAACTCAAAACCGTGATTTTTAAGGCTCAAATCTAACAGGCTTTAGTCTCAAAAACCAGTATAACAGTTCTAATCTCATGAAAGCTACTATAGTTAAATGCAAGCTAATGGTCAGTAAACTTACAGACACTATCCTTTAATGTGTTCAGGTGTCTATCTAAAGCCATGTTAAAAACCAATGCAAAAACTTAATTACAATATTAAGTTTTAGCCTTGTGTTTTATAGCTAGAGTAGATAACTAAAATCAGACACAGATTATCTAATTCAACAGACACTACCTCTCAATCCTATCAGATCTGCTGAATATGGTGGGGCACTGTTTAAGTTTGCCATGACGGAGACTCCCAAATGCTAACAGTAATCCACCCCAAGGAAAAGATAAGGGCACAGCAAGAAAGTACTTGGATTGTGGTATGCCAGCCACTGGGCAACACTGCCTCAAAGCCATGCCTGGTGCCAGGGCTTGACCTAAACTGTAGGCAGATGACACCTGAAGATAAGGTAAGGTCATCTCTCCCATGTTCCACGTCCACAGAAAATAGCGTCCTCATCTGGGCCTGATGGACAGACAACCTTTGCCCCAGCTGTAATGGAGACCAAGGAACTTGGGAGAACTGTTTACGTAGTGGACTACAGTCATGTTAGCCAATTTATAACATCTAGATTATAATTTATCCTTCTTAGGTCTCTGATTACATTGCAAGCCAAGCAAACTATAGCTTGACCAGCTAGAGAACAGGCAACTGGCTCCTTACCCCAGCGTAACCCTCTACTGTATGTATTAGTTCAATAGGTGGTCCGTTAGTTAATTCAGACAACCAGGTTTGACTTGCTCACAGGCTTCATGATAAAAGCTACGAAGGCTTCAGGTGTAAGCTTTTGCTACTCCAGTAGTTAAAAAACTCAAGTTTTTGTGACTGCTCCCTAATGATCAACCACCTGTGTCTCATGATAAATAATTGGATAGGAAAAAAAAAATGTAAACTTTATACAAGGTGTGAGGATATAAAAGCTCAGTATAAAGAATATATGTGGGGTTGGGGATTTAGCTCAGTGGTAGAGCGCTTGCCTAGGAAGCACAAGGCCCTGGGTTCGGTCCCTAGCTCCGAAAAAAAGAACCAAAAAAAAAAAAAAAAAAAAAAAAAAAAAGAATATATGTGAGGGTCTAGGAAGGCGTTTCGAGGCTAGTAATTCTAAGATATGAAGATTAGAAAACAAAACACGTGGATGGTGATAGAAAAATAATTTAAGGTACAAAAACCCTTTTGAATTCCTTCCCACTATCCTATTATTATATAAGGAACTCAACAGTTCAGAGTTCTAACACTGATCAATGGAGTTCTGATAGATCATCAGCCTAACGCTGACGAAGCATTCCACTCTGTGATCCATTTTCATAATCACAAGTCGTCCAACTATAGACTTAAACTGTTTCTCATGCTAAATATGATCACCTATCATAGCCACAAATTCAACTTTCCCTTAGTTTTCTTTTAACTACAGACTTAAGATGTTTCTCCTGCAAATCTATATTATCAACCATTACAGCCACAAGTTCAAGATTCTAGTTTCCTCTGATTATCTTTTTAATTCTTTTTTTTCGGAGCTGGGGACCGAACCCAGGGCCTTGCTCTTGCTAGGCAAGTGCTCTACCACTGAGCTAAATCCCCAACCCCTGATTATCTTTTAAATATAGTTTTAAAGATGTTTCTCATTATGCTAAATTTATTTAATTTAGTCTTCTGGGTAGAGGGAAAAACTCTTACAACCCATATGCTCCTTATAACCCACGAAAGGATTTTGTCTTCCCTGAGCTCACCTTTAAGAATGTTCAGTTCATGCTGTTAACAAATTTATCTCTTTTATAAACTTAAAATTCCTGTAAGCCTCAGGAAACCTGCAGATCTACCTCTGCTGGAGCAGGTGGACTCCATGCCAATCAATAGCCTAAGTCCCCACCTGCTGCCCATTCCCTCGTGGGACTCCCCCCCCCCCCCGTTCCCTGGTTTTGGAACTCCCACCACAAACCACCAAGACCATGGGCCTAAGGGTTTCAAATGCACACCTACGAGGTTTCTTCTGAACCTACTGAACTTTTATTTTTTACTCTAATATGTATATGTGTTTCAGCATCTTGCCAAGTTCAGGCATTTACTCAATATCTACATCCAGAGCAGAGAAGCAACCCACAGGTGCTCCAGACAACCTTCAGTCTAAAGTCAGCAGGAAGTAGTTAAAGAACACAGCGACACCACTTCTCCTCATCATCACCTCTCTCTAGTTCTTCATTTTTTAAAAACAAAAAATGGAGGAATGTTAGCAATTCTTCTAGGCCCTGCCCAATAGTTACCCAACAATGGGTATGATCCCAGAGCCAAGCTTTTAAGACGGATCGATCCTTACTTATCTCTCCCTCCCCCCATGCCCCAGGTGTTCCTGGCCAGCCTCTTCCCTTTTCTCCTTTCCTCTCTCCTCTTTTGTTTTTCTCTATCCCCAGCCTTTCTCTGCCTCTACTCCTTTTCCAGGTCCCCTTCTCATCCCACCAAAACCCTCTGTATTAGGTCTACTGCAAGGACCTGCTGTTGCACACACAATACTACCACATCTTATTAAACACATCAAGTGTGATGGGACACTCATAACTCCAGCACTCAGGAAGCTGTGGCAGAAGGATGACAAGCTTAAGACCAGCCTGGGGTAAGAACCTATCTTAATTGGTTAGAGAAGATCACTCAAACCATGAGAACCTGAGTTTGGATGCCTAGAGTTTGATGGTTCGTAGATATGCCCAGGGAGTGGCACTATTAAGAGGTGAGGATGTAGAACTCAGCCTCTCCTGTGTCATGCCTGCCTGCATGCCACCATGTTCCTGCCTTGATAATAAACTGAAACTGTAAGCCAGCCCCAATTAAATGTTGTCCTAATAGGAGTTGCCTTGGTCGTGGTGTCTGTTCATAGCACTTAACCCCTAAGACAGAAGTTTGTACCAAGGATTGGGGTATTGCTGTGATAGGCCTGACCATGCATTTCTTTGGAAGAATGTGGACTTTGAGACTTTGGTTTTAGAAAGCAGTGGAATGCTTTAAATGGGGCTTAATGGGCTATCCTAGTTAAACATATGGAAGACCTTGTTATTGAGAGTGATGTGTCACCTGGCCCAGGAGGTTTCAGTGGAGAATTTCAATATGTGGCCTAGAGACTGTTTACATCAAGAATGTGGCTACTTTTTGCCCTGGTCTGAAGGGTATGCCTGAGGCTAAAATCAAGAAACTCAAATTGCACTGTCTCAAGAAACAACTTTGTTTTATGGTTAAGTCTCATGAAGAGCGGGTTGGGGATTTAGCTCAGGGGTAGAGCGCTTGCCTAGGAAGCGCAAGGCCCTGGGTTCGATCCCCAGCTCCAAAAAAAAAAACCAAAAAAAAAAAAAAAAAAAGTCTCATGAAGAGCATTTTAAACAAGCATAGCAAGCCAAGAAAGAAAAAATATAAAATATATGGTCAGAGTATTAAAGGGGAACCAGGAAGTGAAATGGAGCTGTGTTTAAGGATATTAAATTAAGGGAGTAATGAACTTGGGGCAAGATTCCACCCAGCTACATTTAGATCTATGCATAGTAGAACAAGCCTCTAATCCCAGGAAGCAACAAGCAGATCTTTAAGTTCAAGGCCAGCCTAGAACAAAGCAAGTTCTAGGTGAAGAAAAACAGGCTTGGTAGACTGACCACACCGTTAATCCCAGCATTCAGGAGACAAAAATTCCAGGAGAGCCCCATTTAGGAAGTGAAGAAGTTGGAAAATAGAAAATGATAATATAACAGAACAAGGGGGACCATGTTTCAGTCCCAGCAAGCAGCAGAACTTGGCAGTTTCAGCCATTTGGCTCTGGCATTAGAATCAAGAATAGAAGGGGCTGCTGGGACAGTTGATGCTGGTCAGCTGGAGCTAAGAAATTAGCAGTGACTGAGAAGAGACAAGGATCACTAGGTTGAAATCTGGCAAGTGTTTTCTGAGAGCACAAAGAATCTATGTTCCAGAAATAGCCAAGTTGAACCATTAAAAAAAAAAAAATCATTCTATTTAAAATGGTTAACATACACATTTTCATCTCCTATTTATCCAAACATACTGACTTTGAAAGAGCCCCCGACTCTACTCTTCCAGAGGTCCTGAGTTCAATTCCCAGCAACCACATGATGGCTCACAACCATCTGTAAAGAGATCTGATGCCCTCTTCTGGTGTGTCTGAGGAATAAATGAATAAATGAATAAATCTTTATAAAAAAATACTTTCTTAGATTTGGCTGAGACAGATACATATTCGACTTATGTTCCTGATCTATGAATCAACTACAGTATCTTTTGCAGAAAGCAGAGAATTACGTGTTTTTTGAAACAAGGTTCCAGGCCGCCCAGCTGGCCTCCAACTCCTAACAGTCCATCTTTAGCTTCCATCTTTAGCAATTCTGTTTCATTCTCCAAGTGGGAGCAAATCACACTCCGTTACTTTATGTACATAAAGACTGAATCTTTTCGTTTGTGTGTGTGAACAAAACAGGACATCAGCTATCCCGGAACTGAAGTTATGGAAGTTGTAAGTCACCCAGTGTGTGTGGCTAGAAACCAAACTCCAGTTCTCTGAGAGCAGCAGGCGCTCCTCTCTGCAAAGCCATCTCTCCAGCTCCAGAGGGAACCCCAGCAGGTTCTTCTACAAGGACGCAACCCCTGGTGAGTGGAACTCAGCACTAGCTCAGCATCATCACTTGGGAATGAAAGCTTCACACCCAGGAGGAGGACGGTCACAGACAACTGTCACTGAACCCGTGCTAAACAACCACCCACCACTGAGTACCTCCTACTTCCGCCGGTGCAGTTTCGTGTGGATTTGTTAGCACAAGGAAGCAGCTGCATGAATGTGAGAGAGCCTATAGGGGCCCAAAGTGGAAATCAGATGTCTTCCTCCACCATACTTTACTGATTGACAGCCTGTGGCTGAACCCAGAATTCACCAATTATGGCTAGTCTAGCTCATCACACTGTCCTGGAAGCTTGTCTCTGCCTCCAGAGAACTGAGATAACAGGCAGGTGCCAGAGTTTCCCAGCTTTCTTGTGGGCGTAAGGGATCCTAATGTTCATCTTCACACTAAACACAGCAACCACTTTATCCACTGAGCCATTCCCTCTTAATACGCAAGAGGAAAAAAGTAGAGAGAACTAGACCGACCCCAGTCAGATCATGTGTTTTTCCTTGGTTTTTGGCATTAATGTCTGTTTATCAGATAAAGTTTCCTTATGGAGCCATGGCGGCTAGTCAAGAACTCAGTATGCAGACTGACTGGCATCAAAGCACAGATTCACCTGCCTCGCCTTCCAAGTACTAGGATTAAGTGCACGTGTGACTCTGCCTGGCTTTGCATTTGTTCCACAGAATAGGAACCTGTGAATGTACCCAGACTGTATCAGATCCCTCTGTTCTAAAGCAAACCAACACAAAGCAGCAGGCGTTATCCCCGTAACGTAAATTGGTTATTTGTTTGCTTCGATGCTGATATATTCTCAATAGAGTACTTACATGCTGTATTTCCTGCTGGCTGGCTCGGTAGTTTTTCTTGGTTAAATTGTCCACCAGGTAGCTGATTTGAGACAAGGCCAGCGAGAGCGAGTCAAGATTCATTGCTGGTTGGGGCGGAAGCAGGCGGCCGAGCCCGGCGCAAAATCACCATTATTCCCCTTTAGTCACCTCAGAGGCAGGTTAATGCTTTCTTTGTAATCAGGCTATCTCTGGTATCTATAAATGTCTTCAGTTCTTCTTTACCAAGTGTCTTACTCTGTTCTGAAACATGGCACCTGTTTAAAAACAAAATTCCAGAATTCAGTTGTGGGGGAGGGTTAAATAACTTTTGTTTCTCTCATTTAAAATGTTACTAAGGACACTGTCTCAACCAGTAAGGATAAAAATGCCATGCTCTAAATTAAAAGACAGTAGCTTCCAAGACTTTAAACTTAATAAGACAATCTGCACCTTTTGAGATCTCTATTTTATCAATTTCATTTAATAACTTCAGAATCAACAGGAGGAGCACACGAGTTAGGATTGTGTCTGAGACTGCGTCTCACTCAGCCTTAGGTTGAAAGCAGGTGTGAAGTTGGGTGTGTGCAGACTTACCTCACGTTAGTGCCCCTCCCACAGGATACACTGGTTCCCAAGACTCCACTGACCCACCTGACTTCCACACTACAGCAGAATCTTAAAGTTGTACTTCAGGATACATCTTGTAGGGATTTAAATGGCTAGCTGGAAAGTGAACTCCAGAAGCTAAAGTTGAAAGTGCTCCTAAGAATAATTTAGACCCTCAGGAGCCCAGGGCAGCAGGAGGATCTCAGGATTCAAGGCCGGCCTTATCTATATATCTGCCAGGCCAGCAAAAGCTACAAAATGAGACTCTGTTTCCAAAAGGGAAAAAAAAATGTTTATAGAGCCAGGCATGCCTGCTTCTAAATAAAGGTGACTCATGCCTTTAATCCCAGCACATGGAAGGCAGAGTTTGAGGCCAGCTTGAGCTACACAGTGAGTTCCAGGGCAGCCAGGGATACAAAGAATCCCTGTCTCAAAAAACAAAGTTATTCTTAAATTAATTAAAAAAAAATTTTGTTTTGGAAAGGAAAACCCCAAACTGTAATAAAGCTAAAATGGCAGATTGTTCACTGGTTTACCCCCAGCCAGCACTCTAGGAAGTCGCTAACAAAACCAAACCAAAACACAAACCTTTTCCACTGCAAATTCACACCTCAGGCATAAATTAAAGATTTTGTTGTTGTTTTTGACAGATTTATTTCATATACATCTGAAAGTCTGTATCTGTTTCTGTGGAGGCCAGAAGAGGTCCTAGAACCCCTTTAGCTGGAGTTAATTTACTATTAAAGTAGCCTCATGCAGACTGGAGACCAAACTCCAGTCTTCTCCAAGAGCAACATGAGCTCCTAACCACTGGGCCATCTCTCCACACCCGTATTCATGAAAATTAAACTTTTGTCTTTAAATGTCTTAACAGTAATGAAACATTTATCATCCTACTAATCTTGAACCTTGAAATTGATTAAGACTATATTCCTGGGGCTGGAGGGATAGCTCAGGTTAAAGGCACTGACTGTCCTTCCAGAGGACCGGGTTTGGTTCCCGGTGCCCACGTGGCTGCTGACAACCATCTTATCTCCAAGATCTTACAAATACACACATAGGCAGAACTACAGTGCATTCATTTCCCACTAAGTGGGATCCATAAGCCATAAATCCCAAGGCAGGAAAATCCGGATTATCCTTGGCTGCATAACCAGTTCAAGGCAAATGTGGCTTACATGAAACCTTGTCTCAAAAAATGCAAAAAAGGTACAACAATGCCAAGCAACCAGAGCTTCCAGGGACTAAGCCACTACCTAAAGACTATACATGGACTGACCCTGGACTCTGACCTCATAGGTAGCAATGAATATCCTAGTAAGAGCACGAGTGGAAGGGGAAGCCCTGGGTCCTGCTAAGACTGAACCCCAGTGAACTAGACTGTTGGGGGAGGCGGCAATGGGGGGGAGGATGGGGAGGGGGATGTTTGCCCGGAAACCGGGAAAGGGAATAACACTCGAAATGTATATAAGAAATATTCAAGTTAATAAAAAAAAATGCAAAAAAGACTATTTTGTCAGATGCATTTCCCCCCTAAATTTTTTTATAAGTTAGTAATTTTCATCAGAAAAAAAAAATTTTTAAAGCACCTTAGTGGAGGAATGCTTGCCTTGTGTAACACAAGGCCCAAGGTTGAACCTGCAGGACTTAATGCACACACGAACTACAGCCAAATAAGACAGCTATTAAAATGAATGAAGGGGCTGCAAAGACAGCTCAGGAGCCAAGAGTACTTGCTGCTTACCAGAGGACTAGTGTTTCGCTCCTAGTATCCCCACAATTGGGCTGGTCACAACTACCTGTAACTCTGACTTCAGAATTGGCTACTGCTGCCCTGTTCTAGCCTCTACAGGGACAGACATGAGCAGGAGCTTGGACATCCCCTCCCCAGCACCCCCACACACACACCTTTTTAAAGATGAGGACTAGGGCTGGGGATTTAGCTCAGCGGTAGAGCGCTTACCTAGGAAGCGCAAGGCCCTGGGTTCGGTCCCCAGCTCCGAAAAAAAGAACAAAAAAAAAAAAATGTAAAGATGAGGACTAGGTATGTGTGAAGTAGGCATACCTCTGGGAGCGCTTTGCCTGGTCTACAGTTTGAGAAACCAAAGCAGGTGGGTGCTTGGAATTGAACCCAACATGAAACATTACCAGTCACAACTCCCACCATCTCCCGTTGCCTACACAGATCCTGGTGTGATCCAAGAAATAGAATCTATGTCACCTACGACAAAACTGACCACTCCCCTCCCTCCAAATTAACCTTACTTTATTCTGTTGATTCCAAGAATTTCTCTTTGGGGTCCTTTACTAGCCTTTGTTTTCACATTAAGAGCCTTTTCTTCTCTGTTACTCAATTTTTTTGTAATCTACTTCAGTTTATGATTTTAAAATCTATCTACAGCATTAATTCTCCAATTCTTCCTCCAGCTCAAGCCCCAAAAATGGTGTCCAGCTATTACATAATTCCAATAGCTCACATACAATATGTTTAAAATCAAAAAGCCCTGATCTTCCCCTCAGTGTTTTATTTCTGTGTTTGCAGTCTTCCCAATTTCAACTGATACTATTATCTCTCAAATTATTCATAACAAGATCTTAAACTCCCTGGGCTCACTACTATCCCCCTACCATCTTTGTTTACCTGAATCACTCAGATATACCTTGTACCTATTTCTCGGGCCCTATCTTCTGTTCTTCTCTGTTGTCTAACACCAATAAGGCAGAGAGAAATGTACAGTGTGGATGTGTATAAGTCAGAGGTGAAGTCAGGATTATCTATTTTCCCCTTTGGAGGGGACTAGGCTCTTTCAACTGAACCTACAGCTCGAATTATGCTATACTTCTGGGCCAGCAAGCCCTCGTGGGGCTGCAGATCGAATGCCGAGTTGGAGAACCACACTCAGGCCATCATGGCTGCACGGCAGCACTTTACCTACCTAGTCATCCTCTAAGCCCTAAAAACCTGAAAAACCACGGACATGAAGGACTCAGTCACCCTGTGCCAGGTATGGGGCACATACCTTTAATCTCAGAACTCAGGGGCACAGTCAAGTGAATCTGTGAGTTCAAGTCCAGCTGGTGGGAGTCAGCTTTGTCTTTAACATGGGTCTTGGGTGGATCTCAGGAGCAAAATCATATCACACTTGGCAGTAATTACCTTTAGATGCTAAGCCATCTCACTGGCCCATGAATTTTAATGTAAATTTTAATTTACCAGCTTCTATAGCATACACTAACTTCCAGTTCAGCTCTAGTCCCATAAATGCATCCATAATTTAGATCACAATATTTTGTTATACTGTATCTGTACTAAATATTGTAATACAAAGTAACAGAGGCTACAGAAACACTGCTAACAGGCTTCCTGCTAAACATTTTCTTCAGCTCTTTTGTTTGTTTGGGGTAGGGCAATTGCTTAGTTTTTGAGGGCTTTTTGGTTGTTTTGGCTTTGGCTTTTTTTTTTTTTTTTTTTTTTTTTGCTTTGTTGCAATTTTTAACTTTTTAGAAACTATTTAATTAGTAAGTTTTTGAGACAGGTCTTCTCTGTAGCCCTGGCTGTCCTAGAATTCATTCTGTAGACCCTTCTGCCCTCAAACTCAGAAATCTGCCTGCCTGTCTTCCACGGGCTGGGACTAAAAGTGCATGCTATCACACCACCGCATAAATTTTTTAACTTTTTTTTTTTTTTTTGCATGGGTGTTTTGTCTGCCTGTAAGTCTGGGCACTACAGGTCTGCAATACCCTTGGAGGCCAAAAGGTGTCAGATTCCCTGAAACTAGAGTTACAGGGGGTTGTGAACTCTTAATCACTGAGCAATCTCTTGGCTGGGCGGCTGGGCTGGTGAAATACTTGTTGACAATCTGAGTTCACTCCCTGCAAGAGGATGGAAGAAAACCAGCTCCTGAAGGGTTGCCTGGCTCCCACAAACAGGCCACAGCACAAACCAATATTTAAAAATTAAGCGAAACCAAAACCTTGAAAGAGAACACTCAAAGGAGGCTAGAGAGATGACCTAGTAGCAACTAAGAGCATATAGAGCAAGGCTGGAGAGGTCAGCAATAGGCGCTGGCTGCTCTTCCAGAGGACCAGGGTTCAACTTCTAACACCCACATAGCGGTAGGATCTGACACCCTCACACAGACACACATGCTGGCAAAAACACCAACACACCTGACCTAAAAATAAGAGCACTAAGAAACCCTGTCTTGAAAAAACAAAACAAAGAAGGACATGCACAGCTCTTCAGGAGGACCTTCCTTCAAGACCAGCATCCACACCAGGTAGCTGACAACTCTCCTCCCCCCTCAAGCATCTGCACATAAACACACACATACAAAACGCACACTTAAAAAACAAAAACTCAAAAAAGTTACTATTTTAACAAGTCTCCCCCTCTCCCTTAGAAACACACTTATGCATCCTTCTAAAGCTCACAGGATTTGTTGAGTGTGCCACTAGGACAGTTACACTGAAAATAACTACCTATCGGAAACAACCACACTAAGCCTCAACAATTAAACCATCCCATGGTCATACCATTGTCCTTCCCTTCTTAACTTAATGGTGCTGTACAGGGCAAATGGTGGGGCACTGACCACTAACCGTGATGGCACATTTCTGTAATATCAATATTCTATAGCAGTGGTTCTCAACTTGTGGATTGTGTCCCCTTTGGTAAATCCCTATCTCCAAAAATATTTACATTACTATTAATAACAGTACCAGAATTATAGTTATGAAGTAGCAACAAAAACAACTCTATGGTTAGGGGTCACCACAACATGAGGAAGGATATTAAATGGCCCCATCATTAAGACGGTTGAATAACTTTAAGCACAAAATTTAAGGGTACAGAGGCTATAAAAGACTGTCTCAAAATTAACACACCCATGACAAGAAACAGCACTAATATGTCACAGCAATGTAACACAAGCCAACTATTACCCGAACAGTAATATTTTTAAGTAAATGAAAAATAATACTATTCAATGGACTGGAGATATTGCTTAGTGACAGAGGGCTGGTCTAGCCCACAAAAGGCTCTGGGTTTGGGTAGCAATGTCTTCCCTCCCCTAATCCTTAAAAAAGATAATAAAAAGCAAAATAGCAATCTCAGGGGACAAAGACATTTTGAGGAATCCTCCAAAAACAGCAGGAATAACTGAAAATTCCACTGGCATAAAGGTTATCGCAGTCCACAGAACTCTGTCCAACAAGCAAAATAACAACTTAATATAGCTTTCTGAAACACCCACTTTGTATCCTGTAGAAAGAAAAGCTTAGGAATGGACATTTACATTTTCACTAGAGAACACCATTCAAAAGAAGAGTCTCTTGAACATCAGGTATAATTTAACGTAAGCCATCCATGTTGTCCTGGGACAGCTGCAAAACTCTGAATAGCAGGATCCCACTTTTGTTGTTTTGTTGTTTTTTTTTTTATGGTAAATGAAAACAGCTACCAAGCACAACTAAAGAAAAATATGGTCTTGATTAACAGTGATTACACAGAGACTTTCACTTAAAATCCTCTTAGAAAGGCAATCTTTCTAATAATCTACATACTTCCATTTCAAAGTTTCCAGTAACATACAAAATATTGTCAACTGCAATACTGGTCAGCAAAAGAATACCCATGGGCTGGAGAGATGACTTAGCAGTTAAGAGCACTGACTGCTCTTCCAGAGGTCCTGAGTTCAATTCCCATGGTGGCTCACTGCTATCTATAAAGGGATCTAATGCCCTCTTCTGGCCCACAGTTGTACCAAGCACTCATAAAATAAATCTACACAAAGAGTACCCATGAGGAGGTGACTGATGCAGTCACAGTCTGGGCACTATACATGCACGCAATACGTATATTAGTTTGCATTTTGCCTAAGCATTTGAAGTATATATCACTCTTTCTATACACAAAGTACACATTTGCAAAAAGCTAGATAAACCACAAACTAAAGAGTATAAAACCAATGGCTAAGAAAGGCATAAAAGAGGTTAAATCAGAAACACGCTACTAAACACGAGCTGGGCGGGCACAGGCACACACCTGCAATACTAACTCTGGAGGATTTGCAGACCTCCTTCCTGTACCCAGTGAATATATTCAACTTCTAGGTTGGTAAAACACAACCTGGTAAGGTCTCTCTCTTTCTGTGTATCTAGATACACATCACTAGTAGCTTAGATTGACAGGCAATTTTTCTTCCCACTTCATTCTGGAAGGCAACAAAATTACATGTGTGCATCACCATGCCCCAATGAAAGATGAGGGTTTTTTAAAAAAGGGAAACATTCCCAACACTCAAATGGTGGTGGCTCAGGACCACCCATAAACTCCAGTTTCAGAGGATCCAACATTCTCAGCTAAGGGCATCTGGTACTCACGGAAAAGATACATACTTGCAGGTAAAACATTCATACAAAGTAAATACATCTAAAAAAAAGAAAGAAAACAATGTAGTCAAAGTCTGAAAATGTTTGTCTCTGAGGCCCATTCAGGAGATGCCTTTAATTACACGTTCATGTATCAATAAGGTATTGGTAACATGATGTATCACTTGCCGCAACGGACAAGTGTTACCGCACATACCTTTAATCCCAGCTCTCTGGAAAGAGGCAGGAGGATCTGAATTCAAGACTATTTTGATTTACATAGTTCTAAACAGCCTGGACTACATAGTGAGACCCTATCTCAAAAAGCAAAACACAGGGCTGGAGAGATGGCTCAGCGGTAAAGAGCACTGACTGTTCTTCCAGAGGACCTGAGTTCAATTCCCAGCAACCACATGGTGGCTCACAACCATCTGTAATGGGATCCAATGCCCTCTTCTGGTGTGTCTGAAGCCAGCAACAGTGTACTCACATACATAAAAATAAATAAACAAATCTTTTTTTTAAAAAAAAAGGCAAAAAACAAATCAAAAGGTACGTAACTGCAGACAGAGTCCCAGCAGTAATCTTAAAGAAACCATGAGGCAAAGGGGATGGAGGGACCAGGAGGTTAAAAACCACTTGCTGCTCTTGCAGAGGACCTGGATCTAATAATTCTCAGCACCCACATGGTGGTTTACAACCATCCTTACCTCTAATGCATACCAGGCATGATATGGCACACATAAAACATTCACACTCATAAAATATAATCAATTAAAAAAACTTTATAAAAAAAAAGCTTAAGGGAAATTACTGAGGTTAAAGTGTTATGAGGCGTATCTGCAATCCAGGTTACTAGAAGGCTCAGGGGTGGGGATGGAGGGAGGTTTAGGTTTAGAGCCAGGACACAGAAAGCAGAAGACCAGTTTATAATATGGAAGCATGGCCAGATGTGGTGGCACACACCTTTAACCCCAGCACTCTAGAGGCAGATGTGGAGGATGGGAGTTCTGTGAGCTAGAACCCAGCCCATTCTATGAAACCAGATACAAGCCATACAGGGATAGAGAGTAAGACCCTTGCTCTGAAAGAAAAAAAGAGTGTGTGTGTGTGTGTGTGTGTGTGTGTGTGTGTGTGTGTGTGTGTGTGTTTTGGAGGGTAGAAATTAGTCACTAAAACCAAAGACAGGTAAAGACTCAAAAAGGCTACATACAAATATTTTAAAACTAGGTTAGTATATTTAAACAAGTTAATGCCAATTACTTTGATTTCCAGAGAGAAACTAAAACTTTACTTGTACTGAAGAGATGGCTTTTCTAGAGGATCAGAGTTCTATTCTCGGCACCCACACAGGCCTTCTAGTCTAGTCTACCGGAATAAACCTCCTCTGGCTCCAGGAACCAGCACTCACATGCACATCTCCACAATGATACACAACACAGGTAACTTTAATATTCAATACTTTTAAGTAACTATGATGTGTATCTTCTTGAAAAAGGGGGGGTGAATTCTCAAATACCACAGGCAGAATGATGAATGTGTGCACTGCATCCATACCTCTGCTAGCCCAGCTAAAAAGCACAATTACACAAATGTGAAAAAGTATAAACGATATGAATCCCAAAACGTTGGCCTTACGAGACAGTAGATGTAGCACTGGCCTTCAACTCGCATACCCCAGGCTCATCTCCAGCATGTAAGCCAAGTACACCTCAGCCTCTCTCTCAGGGAGATGGGTTACAATCATGTACCATACTCAGCTTCAAAATGTAAGTGTTCTTGTCAGACAGGATGCCTCAGAAGTAAGCGCTTTGGCAGTGCAATGAGAGAAGAGTCTCTTGTAAGCAGTCCTCTGACTTCCACTATGTATGCCACGACACGCGCACACTAACTTTAATAATGTGTTCTTGAGTCTGTAAGACGACTTGACACAGAGCATGAAGGCCTAAGTTTGATCCCTGGGAGCACATGGTGAATGTCCCACAAGGAGACTGGAGCTCGAAAAAACCCCAATAAAAATAAAATAATAAAACATTTTGAATGTTAAAAAAATTCTATTCTTAGACTTAGAAATGCCCAGTGTCAGAAATATTTTTTAGGAAGGCTGGGACAATGGCTCAATGGTTGAAAACATTTGCTTCTCTGAGGATCCAAATTTGGTTTCCATGTTACAACCACCGGTA
Source organism: Rattus rattus (assembly GCF_011064425.1). Classification (NCBI taxonomy): domain Eukaryota; kingdom Metazoa; phylum Chordata; class Mammalia; order Rodentia; family Muridae; genus Rattus; species Rattus rattus. The sequence continues at coordinate 2,617,721 of NC_046170.1, forward strand.
ATGTCTGGAATCCCAGTGCCCTACAAGAAGGTAGCAGAGGTGGGAAAGCCCTGAAGCTCCTAGACAAACTAGCCTAGCACAGTGTAACAGGAACAAAGACAGCCGGCTCAAAGTCAGAGGAAAACACTGACACCCACAGTTCTTCCTGACCTACATTACCTTTCAAGCACCCTCTCATGTACAAAGACAGACAGTGAGTCTCAATCTCAGTCTCCCTCCCTCCCTCCTTCCCTCCCTCCCTCTCTCCCACCGCACCTCTGGAAAGGAAACCTGGACTTGGGGTGCCACACTTCTCAGGCTGTTGTTGAGAAGATGGCAGATGTTCAGAACAAGTGCTTATCAAAAGCAGCCCATGTACTTTCAAAACAAGAGGACCTTCCTGGGAGAAAATACAATTCAGTAAAAATACTGATCTACCCTTCAAGATGCCCGCACACTGCTAAGTCTCCATCTGAGTAACAAGCCTGTTGAGTGCGGTGACCAACATGAATAAAAATGCAGAGAACCACCGCCACCATCTAAAGACACAGCTCAGGAAGTGCCACAAGAACATGGTGCACCTGTCTGCTTGCCTCAGGACATGTAGATAAGGGGTGGGTGGGTGGGTAAGAGCAATGACTAATAAGCCTGGGTTTTATTCACAGCACCCATGTGGTGGCTTCTCAACTGAGTCCAGTTTTGGGCATATGATGCCCCCTTCTGGTCTTTAATAGCACCAGACACACATGAACAGACATGCACGCGGGCAAAACACCCATTAACAAATTAAAAAAAAAAAACCAAACTACATTGTTTGCTTTTTGTTGTTGTTGTTAAAGACCATTCAGACTTCACTTTGGTGAATGTAGACCTCTGAACAAGACAATGTATTTCAACTATTCAAGATCACCAAGGTTTCTAGCGTTAAGAAGCAACTGTATACAGCTGCACAACATGACGTGCACGCCTTTAATCCCAGAACTGAAAGAGAGGCAAGAGGATATCTGAGTTCGAGGCCAGCACGGTCTACAAGTTAAGTTTCAGCCAAGGCAAAGAAACCCCATCGCAGGAGGAAAAAAGTAATTTAAAAAAAAAAAAGAGTAATTCTGTAAATTCTGAAGGGACTATGGTTAACTCCCCAAAACATACACAATTTAAAAACAAACCCAAGGTTTTTAAAGAAAGCTCTTGCAGCCTCTTCCACCATCAAGATTTCTTAACGAACACTTTAGAAGCAAACTAGGCACAGTGGAACATACCTTTAATCAAAAGGCAAGTGAACATAATGAGTCCCAAGTCAGCCAGGGGTACAAGTTAAGTCTCCATTCCCCTCGCCCCAAAGACGGAGAGAAACATGGTAGAGCAGAGTTGCACCCCTATGCATCAAGGTTCCAGTTCTGGGTCAGAAAGACTAAACCACAGCAAGACCATCTCAAACAAAGACAAGGGGGGAGAAGGAAAGCTGAGACTGTAGCCATCTTCAGCAGTTAAGGGTAAGTGCGGGCTGCTCTAACAGGACTCAAACACGGTTCCCAACACCCACATCTAACAGTCACCTATAACTCTAGCTCCAGGCAATCCACCCTTCTCTTCTGGTCATGCACATACATACACAGACTTCATATATAATCTTAAAAACAAAAAGGAAGACGGTGTTGTGGTACATGTGTATAATCCCAGCATGTGGGAAAAGCATTCCAACTCTGAAGTCAGCCTGTTCACATCACAAAATCCAAATTAGTCAAGCTATACAAGGTGGGGCTATTTCCACAAAGAAAATTTACATGGTGAGCTGATTAAAAGTGTCTCCTACCTACGCATGAGAACTTAAATTCGAATTCAGATCTCCAGAACTCACAGAAAAGACAGGAACTGTGTGCCCGTCATAATCCTGGTGAAGAAGAGAGAATCCCAGAACTTGTGGGCCAACTGGCCAGCATATGCAGTAGAAAAACAAAGACTGTTAAAGAGGAAAGTGAAGACTAACACCTGAGGTTGTCCTCTGTCAGCCACACGAAAGCCTGCATTTACACACAATCTACATTGTGTTCTTCAAAGTACAAATCTATCACTCAACATCTCATGTAATTAGATGATCACCAAACACACACACACACACACACACACACACACACGTTTGAGACGGGCTCTCATTCTGCACACTAAGTTGGTGTACAACTCAAGATATTGCTGTCTCAGTGTCATTGGTGGATTACAGCCACACCATCAAATCAAGTTTCCCCTGCGGTTTATTATCTCATTAATTCTATGTTCAGGAATTGCATTTTAACAAGTATAACAAAAGTAAGCCACATTCTAGAAGTTGAGTTTTCCACAATACAAGACCAAAATGTTTTTTGATTTTCAAAAATAGGATCTTAGTATGGAGATCCTATAGTAAGAGAGCCTCATCTTACTATGGAAATCTGGTTTTCCAAGATAGAATCTTACTATGACTTCTCCTGCCTTGGCTTGAAATTTAATTGTCGTGTATGTGTAGAACCCATGCCAGAGCAAACATGTGAAGATCAATGGACTACTTTGTGGAGTTAGTTCTCTCCTCCCAACTTTACCCAGTGAACCATCTCCAAGCCCTGGAAATGAACTTCTTAAACCACCTACACCACTTGAAACTACCCTTCCAGAGGCTGCTTCAAGAAATCATAACACAGCATCTCAGATTACTACCTTCTCAAGAAACACTTTTCAATGAATGACTTTTATCTGCTTTGCTATATTCTTACAAATACATAAATATTAACATAAAAAACCAAGCACAGTGAAGATCATTCTGGCCTTTGAAACATGCTTCAGAAGCATGAGCCAGCCCAGTGGCTAGCACCCTTAACCTCAACACCTGAGAGCTGGGTCACTGTGAGATCAAGGCCAGTATGGTCTACTGCTAGTGCAATACATAGTGAGACCCCCACCTCAATATAAAAACAAAACAATGAGGTCGCTCGATGGGAAAAGCCTGTTAACTTGAGTTCAATTCTCAGGACCGGCCAGGTGAGAACTGACTCTTACCAAGTTGTCTTCTGGCTTCCAAACCTGCAAATATAATAAAACTATGAACCAACAGAGAAGCATTGCACTTCCTATATGTGGAATCTTAATTAAACTTAATATTCACTGGGAGCTAGGACTATAGTTTAACAACAGAAGATTCCCGAGTATATGCCAGATCCCAAGATACCACCACACCTAGAACCACAAAACAAAAACCTCATTGGGATTTCACTTTGAAACAGGAATGCTTATTCAGCGTCATTTAAGTGTTTCAGCCAGGCTAAGAGCACTGACTGCTCTTCTAGAGGTCCTGAGTTCAAATCCCAGCAACTGCATGGTGGCTCACAACCATCTGTAATGAGATCTGATGGCCTCTTCTGTGTGTCTGAGGACAGCGACAGTGCACTCACAGAGCTGAGTGCTGGGCTTGGCATCCTGACCTTCCTGCCTAAGCCTCAGTGCTGAACTGACCAAGCCCATCAGTTCAGCTAATCCTTTGTAAGTGAAAACTTTTGTTCTTGAGGCTTAGTGGTTAAGACAAGAAGGCATACTTACATACACATATACCTTTTATTAAAAATATATCAAAACATGCCAGATAGTGGCAAACACCTTTAACCCCAGGGCTTGGGAGGAGGAAGCAGGAGGATCTCTGAGTTTGAGGCCTGCCTGGTCTACAAACTGAGTTTAGTTCCAGGACAGCCAAGGATACACAGAGAAATTCTGTCTCTAAATAAATAAACAAGCACGTAAGAGACACGAACCCAGAACAGAAGTGACGGCACACACCTGTAACTTCAGCATTTGGGAAGTAGGATGACAAGCCCAAGATTAGCCTACGTTTCATAATGAGTCCTTGGGGATGAGGGTGAAGGACAAAGGGCAGAACATCTAACTCAGGGGTAGAACATTTGCCTAGCATGTTAAAGTCTTGTGTTCAAGCCCCAACAACGCATACAGAGTGTCGGCAAACACGCCATTTCAAAAAAGCAGATATTGTTTTTGTTAATTCTAAGAAGCATCAAATGGGGACAAGTGCAGTTACACCAGTGGGTAGAGGCACTTGCCACAAAGCCTGTGTTGTATGCTTGGGACCCAAACAGTCGAAGAGATCTGCTCTTGAAAGTTGTCCTCTAACCTTGATATGAGTACTGTGGCGTGTATTCACCATACCAACATGAATCCACTCACACAACAAATGTGTTTTAGAGACAGAACACGATTATGTGGTGATGCCTCTACCCAACATATAATCCAACCATGCTGTAACACTGTCACCCAGTAAACTCAAACAGCAGGACTCTGAGTTCGAGGCTACCCTCAACTACAAGAGCAATACCTTGTCTCAAAGTGCTGCAGAGAGAGAGATGGCTCAGCAGTCAAGAGAGCCCTTTGCTGCCCCAAGTTACCAAGACCCACAGAGTGGTTCCAAACCACCCATAACCCCAGTTCCAAGGGATCCAATGCCCTCTTCTGAATTCTTCAGGTACCAAGCATGCACATCGTGCACATACATATGAACAAACACGCACGCACAAAAATAAAATAAAAAGCCAACAAAAAAATAAAGCCAACTTCTAAGACTATAATCATAAGGGTCTCGAGATGGCTCAGAAGGTAAAAGCATTTGCCACCAAGCATGAGGACCTGAAATCCATTCTCGAAATTGGGCTGTGGCACAAGAATGATAAACTCACTCTGTGTGTGTGTGTGTGTGTGTGTGTGTGAGAGAGAGAGAGAGTGTGTGTGAGAGACAGACAGACAGACAGACAGACAGACAGACAGACACAGACAGATTCAACAAATTTTAATCTTGGGTTAAAAAAATACTTTCAGGTATTAGGATCCCCCTCACCCTGCCTCTGTTTTTTGAGACAAGGTTTTAGTATGTGGCCTAGGCTGTAAACAAATGACAAAGAGCTTCATGCCCCATTCTGTACTGCTGGGATTAAAAGCAGTCAGTGTCACCACACCCAGTTAAAGGTCAGGGTTTTTATGCCTCTCTTCTAGACTTCCACTAACCGCCAGGACCAGTCGAAAAGGAACCAAATTTCCAAGTCAGCCCCTCCCTCTGCCTGCAAAATGAACCATTAATAGCATACTCCCTGACTGACTAGCATACTACTACTCAGGCAAAGGCACTGCTTGCTCCTGGAAGCCCAGTTTCCTGCAATGGGACAACAGTCTGTAATGACCTCACACATCCCTGAAAACAGATCCCATTCATACCCTCACCATTTTCACACATGTATCCCTACTCCTTTTTCAAAGAGGGAGGTCATGAGGGAAATGCTGGCATTTTCTCTAATAAGGGGTACACTTACTCAATTACTGGCTGGCTGATTTTTTTTTTTTTAATCTCCACTGTAATCACAAGGGATCGAACTGCAACAAAACCGGTAGGGAAGCTCAGGTACAGTTACTCGGTTTTGAATAGAGAGAAAGAAAAGTAGGCCCCAAAGACACTGGACATCTGGGGCTAAAGCTCGCTGATACAAGGCCTGCCTGGATTAAATGTCCATGGAAGGAGGGAGTGTAATATTTGTCGAGATGACTTCAGGGGGACGTTTACCTTCCATAAAGTTTGATTTTTACATACAACACTTTGAAAAGCACTTTTTAAAAACCTACAAAGTACACTCCTCCTAAAAGTAGTATCTGTGAGCACAGGAGGGTGAACTCCCAGACCTGGTGGCATGGCTTTAAACCTCTCCAAGACCTGCACCAACTTCAAGACCTAGAAGTATAGAGCTCACTGGTGGGCATCTTCACGGAGTTGCCTGTGGGGATGACAGGCAGAAACAACACTAACGACCACACAGACACAGGGACCTAGGTGACTAAAGTGGGGAACCGACTTGTTAGAAAGTGCGAGCGCCGGGGCGCGCGAGTGGAACAAAAAAACCTGTGGCGAGAAGTAACACGGAAGTGCTCGCTCCCGCCCGCCCCTCCCACCGCCAACCACCAGAAAGCGGGGGACTTGACAACGTGCTGGGGGCCAAAGAGGGGAGTGAGTCCCCGGAAAGCGCTACGAGTCGGCTGCAACTCCAAACCCGTCCCCCGCCCGCCGAGGACCTAGGCCGCGGGCGCCCGTGCCCATCGCCCCCCATCCGGGAGCCCGGGAGAAAAGGGGCAGTTGAGGAGCTCGTGCGCTCAGAAGAGGGTGCAGCCTGCGCGCGCCGCGAGCCGAGGCCCTAGGATCCGAACTGCCACCTCCGCCGCCATCCTCGAAGCCTCCAGGCCCCAGGCCGAGCCGCTCCGGGGTTCACCCGCGCCAGGCGCTCCGAACCCAGGGACCTGCGCTCCGGGCTCCCCTCTCCAGAGAGCAAAGCTGCCGCGAGCCGGCCGAGTCCGTCCCCTCCCGCCAGGCTCCACGTCTCCGTCTCGGCTGCCCCTGAGTCCCGACGCTCTGGGAAAGGCTTCCAGTGATCCCTGGTCCACCCCCGGTACCGCTCCCACCCGGACCCGCGTCCCAAGCTTGACACTCCCAGCCTCCGCCACCCCCAACCCCAGCCCGCCTCACCTCAGGCGGCTCCGGCAGCGCTGGACACAGGAAACTCCTGGGTCCTCGACTCCGGCTCTCCTCGACCCCCCTCTTCGGTTAACTCCGCTTGTTTCTCGACAAAATGGCGCCCGAGGTCGCGCGCTCACGTCGCGGCCTTTCCCCTCCCAGTTCCCATTTCACCATTCGCTGCCCGCTGGTGGAGGGATGGCCCTAGCGCCAGCCAATGGCCGCACGCTGTCCGCAACTGCCGTCCAATCGCTGACGGATACCCGCGGATTTAAACCAATCACACACTAATCACTCGCAGAAGTCGAGGAAGAAACCAGGGCTCCTGCTAGCAACTACCAATCCAGACTCCTATTTTGCGGGCTCAAGCCAATTGCCGCTCATCAGCCCGAGTCCCGGCGCCTGCGCACCCGGGTGCGAGCCAATGGGTAGACGTTGGGAACTTCGATTTGGGACTCGAAGACATCCATCTGCCTTCGAGGTGTTCGACCTATGGAGACTGGCTGGTCATTGCCTCCGGGAAACAAAAAATACGGAAGGGAGCCCGTAATGCATTGCCACCCTGCGCACAAACTACTCTAACTTAAAGACAGGGCGATGCAGCCCTCGCCTACTTTCCTTTCAAAATGTCACGGTCCGAGAGGCCGTGCAGTTCCCAGAGGAAGCATTGTCCACTCCTCACATCTCCTTAGCAAGGAACACCAGCCATCAGAAAGCGTCAGACGTGGGGCAAAGTTGAGATTCTTTGCATCCTGGGTTAAGTAGTCGCACGCCCCGCCTATTCCTGTCGCAAAAGTAACGTGGTATCTTCCATCACTGTCTGCGCCCTGGGGGAGCAATGCATACTGGAGAATGTAGTCTCCCAGATGCCCACCTAGCCCTAGCTCTTTTAAAGTTTGTTTTCCATTTCTGTCTTTTGAAGCAGGAAAGCTTTGCAGAGATATAGAAACTGAAATTCTCCTGCTCTTCCACATTCTCAAGGATGCCAATGCCCTTTGCTTCTTGGATAAAAGACTATGTTATCCGCTGTGTCCTATGTTGCAGGATTTTTATTTGTTTGAGTTTTGAAACAAGGTTTCATTCAGTTAACCTAACGATAGTCCAGGTTGGCCTGAAACACACTATAAAACTCATTGAAATCTTCCAAACTACTGAGATGATAATAGTCGAAACCTCTCACACCATGGCTATTTAAACTTTAAAGAGATGTGTTAAAGACTTTATTTTATGTGTACGGGTGTTTGCTTGCATGTAAATCTATGCACAACGTGAGTACAGTGTCCTCAGAGGTCAGAAGAAGGTGTCCATCCGTTCCTCTGAAAGTGGAGTTATAGGCGAGGTGGTCGAGCCACCGGTGGATCCTCTGGAAAAGCACCCAGCACTTGTAATCTCTGAGTCATCTTTTAGCCCCTAGATTTAAAAAAAAAAAAAAAAAAAAAAAGCGTCTGAGTTTTTGCCTACATCTGTGTTCACCATTCGGGTGTGTGCCCGGTATCCAGCCAGGCATTGGATCCCCTGGGATTGAGATGAGAGTCACAGCTGTAAAGTCGTAAGCTGCCTTGTGAGTGCTGGAAACGCACCCCTGCTCCTCCACAAAAGCAGCAAAACTGCTCCTCTCCAGCCCCACCTTGAACTTCTTATCGATGTTTTTATTTCATGTATATGATTACACTGTACTCAGACACACCAGAAGAGGGCATCAGATCCCATTACAGATGATTGTGAGCCACCATGTGGTTGTTGGGAATTGAACTCAGGACCTCTGTAAGAGCAGTCAGTGCTCTTAACCACTGAGCCATCTCTCCAGCCCTTTTATCGATGTTTTATTTGTGCAATTTAGGAATTTTGGGGTTGTTTTGTTTTGTAGGTTTTGTTTTCTTTTGTCGTTTGTTATTTGCTGTTTGTTGTGTTGTTATTGTAGTTGTTGGAGAGAAAGCTGAACACAGTCTGTTGTTCCGGCACTCCAGAGCCTGTTCCAAGCCGTCCTGAATTTAATACTAAGGGACTGTTCTGGAGGAGAGGGGAATACAAGTCAACTACCTAAGATCAATTCTGTAATTCTACAACCAGTTTTAGTTTCAAGCTTCCAATTTCCCCCAAATTGAAGGTAAGCTGAAATAAAGCTGACTTGCGGGGCTGGGGATTTAGCTCAGTGGTAGAGCACTTGCCTAGCAAGCGCAAGGCCCTGGGTTCGGTCCCCAGCTCCGGAAAAAAAAAAAAAAAAAAGCTGACTTGCTTTTCCCTGCTTCAGCCTGTCGTTGCCAAGCTGACGGTTTTCAGATGCAAACAGGGCCTCCTAGAGGAGCTTCTTAAGCCCACTGCCCATCTCTCCTCTGAGGCTATACCAACATCACAGCTAAAATTTGACAGCCATGCAAACTGAACCACGATTTTCACAATACCCTGGAGGTCAAAGTCCTTTGACTATGTGTTTAGGCTGGGTGGTTCTTGTCTTTTCTAGGAATGCTGAGAAAACCTTCATAAAGGATCTACCAGGGGTCACCTTCTAACTCAGCAATTATGAATGTTTGCTTTCAAATACTCTTACGAAGGACATCCTAACCAGCAGGCAAACTCACCTGGCCAATTCTCAGCCTTCTTCCCACCCTCCCTACCCCACTTTCACAAAATATCCTGGCGATAAAGTAAAATACAACAGAAAAACTTTGTGTTAAAAGTAAAAAAAATTACAATTTTTAGAGATAGCTCTCTTCAGACACACCAGAACAGGTGCATCGGATGATCCCTTTACAGATTGTTGTGAGCCACCTTGTGGTTGCTGGGAATTGAACTCAGGAACTACGGAAAAGCAGTCAGTGCTCTCTTAACTGCTGAGCCATCTCTCCAGCCCCAAATTTAAAAAAATTTAAATAGTAACTTGGGAATAGAGGATTTAGATGTAAGAAATAATTTTTAATATGGCAATTTTTATCATGGTAAGAACTATTTTAAAAACTGAAGAGAAAAATCAGCAAACTTGTGTTGTTTTATGGTCTTGGGAGACCGGAGAACAAAACACAGCTAAATGACAAAGAAGTCCTGAGATCTGTACAGACTGCTTAAAAAAATATATGTGGGGAGGTGGAGAAAGATACTTTGAAGAGAGCAGAGCAGAAACCAATGACTTACTTCTCAACTACGGTATTTTCAGCCTCTCGCCTCCTCCCCCTTCGTTTTCCAGATAACTGAGTAAATTCAGTTTTCAGCAGTTTTGACTACTTTGGAACTTCTTCCTATCCAAAGCTGTGACTTCCCTAGGCCAAAGGATGTCCAAGAGACACGAGGCAGAAATCCCACTGAGAGAAGAGGAGGCGGCTCTTGAGCTTAGACCATAGGTGGCTGCTGGAGTGTAGGGCGCCACAGGTTCCCAGACTCCAGTGTCCGCCCCCATCCGTGAGCACACAGAGATCAAACTGGACTGCAGCAAACAAACAAACAAACAAACAAACAAAATAGCAGGCGTAGTGGCTCATGACCTCATGCCCTGAGCTCAGCACTGGAATTTAGGCAGAGACCCTGTCTCTAAGGTTTGTGTGTGGTGGGGGTGGGGATGGGGGCTGAGACAGAAGATGACAGCGACAACACTCACAGGACAACAAAGTTGAGCAGGGGCCTAGTAGGAGGGGATTAATATGATAAAAATACATTAAATATATGTATAATGTTCTCAAAGGAGTAACTGCAATGTTGTGTTGGTTGTTGTTTAGCCATCCGAAACATGTGGAAACCCACTTCCTACCTGGACTACACCACTCACTTCCTGAGTTACACAGGGTGAGTTACTTCCCCTCCCCAGAGGGGATTCAGCTCAGCCTCATGGGCCAGTCAAGTGCCCTAGCCCACCTTTTTGTTGTGTTTGCCTCCGTGCATAGCTCGGCTGTGTCGCCCAGGTGGAACTCAAATTCTCATTTCTGCCTCGGCTTCCCAAGTGCCGGGAATCTAGGCACAAAGATAGAAGGTATAATGCTAGCCAAGATCTGTAGCACTGAGTTCCACCACGGCCACCATGGCCCTGGATCTTGTTTTTTGTTTGATTTTTGTTTTTTAAGATTTATTTATTTTTTATATATGTGAGTGCACTGTAGCTGTTTTTCAGACACACCAGAAGAGGGCATCAGATCTCATTACAGGTGGTTGTGAGCCACCATGTGTTTGCTAGGATTGAACTCAGGACCTCTGAAAGAGTAGTCAGTGCTCTTAACCACTGAGCCATCTCTCCAGCCCAAAGATTTTATTGCTTGATTGATTGATCGATTGATCAATTGAGTTAATGTATATGCGTTAATACAGTCGAATGTAGTCCAGGGCGGCCATACTCTGTAACTGAGGCTGGCCATGAAGTCCTGATACTCCTTTCTCTTCCTCCCAAATGCTTTAGGTACAGGCAATGCCACTACATCCAGTAATAAACTGAAAGGTAAAGAAGTTAACCTCTTGTCCAAAACCCAATACTTGATCAATGGCAAAGAATTGAAGCACACGTTTTGTGTGGCTTGCTTTAGTTTTGTTTCAGATTTACAGAAGCCTGTTTCCGCTGGGCTGCAACCCTAGCCCCGAGTCATGGTTTGGAAGCATTGCTGACCTGGTAATCTATGTGGAACAGACTGTAATGTGCAATGGTCCATGGCCTGTAACTGAACAAGTGAGGGGGCGGGGCATGAACCCAGGTGTGCATCCCCCACTCCATTTGTCTATGCGAAGCTTGAGTGTAACTCTCAACACGCACATGCAAATGGTGGCGGGGGCGGGGGTGGGGGCGGGGATGAAGGATATCAGACAGTTTGAAAAGATTGCTCTGAAGCTGTCTTGGTGATATACACCTATGATCCCAGAACTGAAGCAGGAGGATGGAAGAGTTGGAAGCTAGACTTAATCTGGGCTATGTAGTAAGACCCTGGGTCCAAATGTATATACATATGGAGGAAGAAACCACTATTCTGTACTTTTTCTGATAGACTTTATATCCAAATTCTTAGACTCGGCTGTGATGTGGAAAAAGGATTGGTACCCCACCAGAGGCACCGTGGGGTAGAGACAGAGCAAGCTGGAGACACAAAAGGGGGAGAGAAAAATCATCAGAATTCAGCAGTGGATGGACAGCCATTGAGGGACGAGAGAGACAAGAGGTTCAGGCCTTTCTATGCAGTGCCCTCTAGCCTAGGACTCTCTGTGTAGCCCAGGCTGGCCTTGAATGAGCAGTCTTCCTGCCTCAGCCTGCCAAGCGCTAAGATCGCAGCACACGCCAGCATGCCCCACCGAGGGGAAGGATCTTCCTGCTGCCTTTTCCCCAATGAGTCTGGGGGCAGACTGAGTGGTGTGGTGGCTATTCTTGGACGTCAGTGTTAACCATGTCTGGAATTAACTAAAATCCAAGGGAATGCACACACCTGTGAGGGATTTTTAAATTAAGTCCTTTAAAGTGGAAAGAGCCACTTTTAACCTATATGGCTTGAGGTGGGGAGATCTGCCCTTAATCGGGGCCACACCTGCTGGCAGCTGTATAAAGGACAGGGAAGAAGGAAGCTCGCTCTCTCTGCCCGCTTTCTCTCACCCTTGCTGACAAGTCCAGTCCTTCACTGGCTTTAGAGCCTACTTCTTCACCAATCTAGCCTAGTGAATGTGTATGTGTATGAATATATATGTGCATATACGTATATATCCATTCCAACAGTTCATTCCTCTGGAGAACCCTGACTAATAGAAATAGTAAGTTCTACTTGACTGTGGAATTTACGAATGATTCCCCCAAATAAAGATGTCCAGTACTCCCCATTAACCTGAAACTCCAAGGGACTTTGGAAACGGGGGACAGCATTACCAACGGCTAAGGGAGCTGCTGCCTTGGGGGAGGTGGCAAAGAGCTGAACCAGAACCAGAAAAAGCTGCCCCTGAACTCTAGGCTACAGCTGGGAGAGGAGCAGCCAAACCTCAGGGCTGAGCATTTGGAGGGTTGCGGTCTTTGTGAGCAGTCACCCAAGGGGGAAATGGACAAGGCCTCTGGGCTATCACAGTGACCTGGGAGAAAGCTGTTTCTGTGGTATGAGGGGCCAACAGACAGAGCTAAGTGAGTGTAGGAAAGGGGAAGATAGCAAGAGTAGCTCCAGAGAGACCCACGTGTGTTTAAACGCTCTTAACTTTTGGAGAGAGCTTATCGGTTGACTGGGATTGGCTTGAGGTCCAGGGAGTTCCCCTCACCCATCTGTAGGTGCTGGGAGGAGCTCAGCCTTGGATAGCTGGAGAAACAATGCATTCCTCCTGGTTCTTTGATCATCTCAGGGGCACTCCTCCTCTTGACATTTCTTTCCTGGTGTGGAATGCTTTGGGGAGATTATCCACTTCTAGCATCCCAAATCCCAGCTGATAACCTCTGTAAGAATGAAAGGCTGTGGCATCCCACCCTGTTAGCATTAACTGTCAACTGACAGTTGAGAGTCACCTGAGAAGGGAGTCTCAATTGAGGGATTGCCCACATCAGATTGGCCTGTAGACACGTCTGTGGGGGGTTTGCTTCATTGTAGATGGAGGACCCAGGTCACTGTGTGGCACCATTCCTGGGGCAGGTGGTTCTGGCCTGTATGAGAAAACCTAAGCATGGGCTTGGGAGCCAGCTACCAAGCAGCGTCCCTGAGGCTCCTGCTGTAATTCGTAGGCTGTGAGTACCTTGGTTAAAGGTAATGCCAGATGAAATAGCAAGCAGCCCTGTCTTCAGGTTCCTGCTTGGGTTCTTGCCCTGACTGCCCTCAATAATGACTCTGACCTGAAGTATCGGCTAGATACATCCTTTCCTAAGTTGCTTTTGGGTCCCAGCATTTTATCGCAGACACAGAAAGGAAACTAGAACAACACACCCTCAGCCTCGCTCCCCAGCAAAACTTCCGTAGAACTTACCTTCCCTCTTCTCTGTGGGTATAGGGAATCGAAATACCTGTCTCCTCCAAGAAATTGCAAGCCAGGTCAGCATCTTACTGCAAACAAAAGCCCAGAGGTCATGCTGCAGCAGCCTCTGTATTGTCCAGTCCACTCTGGGAAACTGGTAGCCCTGGGGTCGCTTTTTCAATCCTGCCTTCAAATCAGCCAAAAGTGGCTCCTTGGCCGAGCCTGTCCCACACTCAGGGTCACAACTGCTCAATGCTCACCCTGGATCTGAACCCTCACCTCCATCTTCTCTGCATCGGAGCATGGATCGCTCTCTTCTTTTTTTTTTTTCTTTTTCTTTTTTTTTTTTTTTGGGGGTCTCTCTTCTTAAACCCTTTGCTTGAAACAAGCTCTCCCTGTGTAACCTGTGCCACCCACCTGGTTCCTCTTCGTAAGTCATTTTAAATTTTTATCTGGTTTGCATACGTGCATGTCAAGGTCTGGGGACAACTTTCTGTAGTTGGATCTCTCTCTCTTTACACTTTGTTGAGGGAGGAACTCCCGTTTCTGCTACCCTGCGTGCCGCAGCCTATCTGGCCTTGGAGTTTCCAGGTGATTCTCCTGTCTTCGTTTTCTTACATCAGAAATGGGAGCCACTCACTCAGGTTTTTTGTGGGTTCCAAGGATTAAACTCACGTTGCCTTGCTTGCTTGGCAAGAACTTTTGCAAGCTAAGCCACTTGCACCTGCTCCACTCCCCACCACACATTTTCTCTTGAGGTAGAGGATGCATCAAGTTTGCCCAGGCAGCTTTCAGACTTGGACTGTCTCGCCTTAGCTCCTGGAGTAAGTGAGATTACAGGTCTGCACCAGAGGACTTGCTTCCGTTTTTTTGATCTAGCAAACATCTGAGTGTCTACTATGTTTAGGCACTGTTCGGTTACAGGGACTCTCATCAGGAGCAAGCTTCCTGGTGTATTTTGCACCTCAGTACCTGGTGTCGGTGCCCTAGTCTCTTCCATGAGTGTCCCTCCATCTCCTCTCCATTTAAGCATATGGAGAGTTACTATAGAAACCCAAGGATGGGGCTGGAGAGATGGCTCAGCGGTTAAGAAGAGCACCCGACTGCTCTTCCAGAGGTCCTGAGTTCAATTCCTATCAACCACAGGTGGCTCACAACCATCTGTAAAGAGATCCGATGCCGTCTTCTGGTGTGTCTGAGGACAGCTACAGTGTACTCATATATAATAAATGAATAAATCTTTAAAAAAAAAAAAAAAGAAAGAAAGAAACCCAAGGCTGCAACCTGGCTGTCATAGCTCTACTGGAGGCTACTCAGATCTTGGACTCACACATTCAATTCCCAGGCAGAGGGAATTCTGGTATGCAGACAGCCTGTCCCCCATCCTTTGTCAGAACCATTTATGCTGTGTTCAAGAACTCCAGGGATCGGGATTGGGGATTTAGCTCAGTGGTAGAGCGCTTGCCTAGCCAGCACAAGGCCCTGGGTTCCATCCTCAGCTCTGAAACCGCCCCCCCCCACAAAAACAAAATAACAAGAACTCCAGAGATGAGACCATATCAAGGAAAATATAGGTAGAGAGTGTAGTAAAAGGTTATGAGGTTCAAAACTACAGGTAGTCCTTTACTTTATCCAAATTTTCTATGTTCTGCCCCCAGTCCCCCTTGGGGGCTCCCATAGAGATGCTTCTGTTGAATATTCCCCTTCCATTGCTTCTGTTGAATATCCCCTTCCTTTACTCTTCATATGTGGTCTCTTTCTCATGAAGTCCGAGAGAGACTTCCCCCTTGCTCAACATTCCCTTCTGTAACAGAGAACCGGCCACACTGGACATCTCTAAACCCTTTCATTCTGGAGCTATTCTGAGTTCCACATGGTCTACACTGCACCCCAGGGAAAGCAACCCATAAAGCAGGTTGGGAGCGCAGAGGCAATACAGCCATTCTAATGCCTTCCTCTGTCAGTTATCCCAAGAGATACCCGTTTTGGATGGAACCGGGACTAAAATATAGCCTAGGCACCCCACCATCTTGATCTTTTTCAGGCTCAGGTCATCCTATCCCCAGTCCCTTAAATGCCCTGGCATAGAAAGCCCCCGCTAGGTGGGTTAGCTGGGATAGCAGATAGCTGGGAGTCTAGCTCAATGGTAGAGTGCTCACCTATTGTGTGTGAGGGCCCAGGCTCCACCCCCACCCTCCCCCCCCCCCCCCCACCACAAAAACAAACCACACATACTCCTAGCTTGTTTTCAGGGTGATCAGGGCAAGGGTCCTTTGGGCCCTAGAACCTAGGCTCTGCATCAGAACTCTAAACGTCATGCTCTATATTCACAGTTAACTCTCACTAGGACCCCACTCTCTGAGCTTCATTCCCGCCATCTGTGAATGGGGACAGTAGTATCCATCTCACTGTATCTTACTACACTTCACTAACCTCCTCTAGAGGTAGTGAACTACTGGGTGCCAGCCATGCAGGAACGTGGATCCCGTCACTCAGCCCAGAGGCACGAAGTGCCCCTGAGGCGTTGCTAGACCTTGGAGACTGAGCTCCTAAAGGCTGCATTCATGTCTCTTGTGGTCAATTTGGGGGCTGAAATAAACAAAACCCAGTAAATAATACTGAAACCAACGAAGGAAAACTAGGTGCCGGGTGTGTCAAAAGAGGCGAGAAGGCTGGAAAGTAGATGATCAGGGCTTTTGTTGTTGTTTGATGAGATTTCTCTCTGATGAGGATTTAAAGAAATCTAAGTGCAGTGAAAAGGGAAACTTGCAGACACTGAGGCCAGGCAGGAGAGCCAAGACCTGTGATTTCATGATTTTGTTTTGAGACCTAGGTCTCCGTATTCTACCTTTGTCTGTCTATTTGTTTTCTGAGACTGGGTGGTTTTGTGCACTGTGTATTCAGATGCTGATCACTGTGCACAGAGATCTGGTTACAATCCTGATGTTAGTGCTATCATTATTACCGCACCTCCCGTCTCAACGCTGTGTAAGAATTGTTCTCCATCACCCCTGATTGGTTAATAAAGAGCGATCAGCCAATAGCTGGGGAGGAGAATTAAAGCAGGACTTCTGATCCCAGTGAGGGGATCCTAGGTGGAGAGGAGCCAGGAGAGGGTCACCCTTGAGGACACAGGTGAAGAAAGAAGCCTGGACAAGACCAAGATGTCAGGTCATGGGACATGTGGCTGGAAAACAGGCCAGGCGAGCATGCACTTGGGTTAGAATCTGTAGCTGAGGATGACCTTGAATCTTTGATCCCACTGTGTCAACCTCCAGTGTAGGCACACAGGGATTTGGTGACACACCCACACTTGGTTTACCCTATACTGGTTGCAGAGCCCAGGGCTTTCCCAGGGCTCACTCTACCGACTGAGCTGCACCCTCAGCCCTGGAATCCCTTTTGTGATGAGATCAAAGCCAAGTCAGTGAACTTCCAGACAGATTCCTGGTCACTAGTGTTCAGATAGGCACAGTTTTGGAATAGGAAAGAGGAGCGCCAAGTTACGTGGAGGAGTTGGGGACATCCTATCTCTCCTGGCAGAGTAAATGTTCCTTCTGATATGAAGCAAAGCTTGTACCCTCCCTGTTGGACCAAGGTCTTTCTTTGACTGAAGAAGCACAGTGGGAGGTGCCTAGAGTGGGGGAGGCTACACCTCCCCTGTGTTTCCCTTCCTGAGGCCCCAGGTAATGTATATCTATCGCTGAGATTAATTAGTGCCTCTACTTCCCCTTCCCCTATCCCTTCTCCTCCTACAAAAAAAAGGGGGCTTGGGGATTTAGCTCAGTGGTAGAGCGCTTGCCTAGCAAGCGCAAGGCCCTGGGTTCGGTCCCCAGCTCTGAAAAAAAAGAAGAAAAAAGTGTGTGTGTGTGTGTATGTGTAACTACTAAAACTGACTCCAACCAATTGTATTACTATGTTTCTATTGATATTAAAAATTGCTGGGGGCTGGGGATTTAGCTCAGAGGTAGAGCGCTTGCCTAGAAAGCGCAAGGCCCTGGGTTCAGTCCCCAGCTCCGAAAAAAAAGAAAAAAAAAAAAGAAAAAGAAAAAAAAAAAAAAAAGATTACGAAAAAAAAAATTGCTAAGATACAACTAAAAGCCCCACAAGGGCTTGGGGAGGTGACGGGCCGGCTGCACAAGTATGAAGACCTAAATTTGGATCCTCCATACTCACATCGAGGAGAGGTGCAGCTCTGCATCTGTCACGTCAGTGTTGAGGGGGCGGAGAGGAAACAGGAATGTCCCCAAGAATCCCTGGAGTTTTCTAGCCGGCCAGTCTGACTGATGGGTGGAGCCTGGGTTCAGTGGGAAGGCTGTCTGAAATAATATGCCTGAGAGAGAGAGAGGACCAGTGGTCCCTTGAACGTGTGCTCCTCGTGAGTGCACACACACAAAGCTCTGCAGCACACTCTGACTTCCAGCTGCCTTAAAGTAACTTCAACTCCATCGACACCTTCTTAGGAACAACCAGAGATTTGGGCCAATTCTTCTCAGCTAGATTGCACAAGAAAAAAAAATCAGTCAACAACATTCGTGGTGTTTTATGTTTTGTTTATGTGCTTATGTTCTTATAATATAAGAACCCATGGTTAAAAAAAACATTTATTTAGTACAAGCACAGGCCAGGATCCATCCAGGAGCGGTCAAGTCATTCCCCGTTCAGAGTTTGAAAGTGTAGACCTATGCCCTTGGATTTGGAGAGACTATGAAAGAAGGACCAAACCCTCCCCCCCCACCCACACACACTTCTTTTTTTCCTGCGCAGGCTTCCTTACAGTGTGAGGAATAGATCACACTCTTAGGCTGCTTCCTCATTCATCAAACACAGCAGAGTCTCTTTATCCACTCCACTTTGCTTCTTTGACATTCAAGATTTGGAAGCCTTGCTAACGGCAACCATGAAGGAGGCAGCCATGTACGTAGCTTTTGTTTGGTTGGTTGGTTTGGGTCTAGGTTTTGGTTTTGTGGGAAAGATCCAGAAATGAAGTTGAGCAGTAAAAAGCCCATCACACACACACACACACACACACACAGTGTTTTTGTTCTACATGATGTTATTCCGAAGCTTCCCCTCCAAAGAGAAGGCGACTGCGGGTTTCCTTAAATGGAGTTTAACTTGTAAACACGTGCAATTTGTGTATGTGTGTAGATTCTGGAATCATTTCATATTGCTTGTTGAGGAACACATGCACACTACGGACGAGAACTTAACTTTATGGAATGGGACGTATCATGGTCCCAGTGTAAGCCTTTTATCCCCATACATGCATCATTGGTCTTTAAAAATATCCAAGTACATGTATGTGAAACAATTTAAATGGGTGAAAATGTTAGTGGAAAGTTTGACAGACTGTATCACATGAATGCAGATTTACCTCAACACCAGGAAATTATGTTAGACTGGGAGAGGGAAGTTTGTTCTTGTCTCAAATAGAAGACTAGATGGCCCTAAGTTCTGTGTGGTTTCAGGCATTTAAAAAGTTAGGATTTGTTCGTAAAAGTTTGGGAGACGATGCCTCTGGATTGATTGTTGATGTCTGCACTGCAGCAAGTTTGTGTAGATCCTGAACACTGCCAGGAAAACTGAGTTGAGGTTTGTCACCTCCACTTAAAAATTAGCACTTGGGGCTGGGGATTTAGCTCAGTGGTAGAGCGCTTACCTAGGAAGCGCAAGGCCCTGGGTTCGGTCCCCAGCTCAAAAAAAAAAAAAAAAAAAAAAAAAAAAAAAAAAAATTAGCACTTACATACTTTAAAACTATCAAAGTAGATCGGTTTGATCAGTAACCACTGCTTGATCCTTACAGTTAAGTTTTGTAGTGAATGGTATTGTTTTTTTCAAATAGGTTAATGTGTTTCTATGACTTATTTGTGAGAATAATCATTTTATCACTTTTAAGAAACAGAATAAAGCAAATGTCCATGTGTCAGTCACTTCGAAATTTACATCAAGTAAATAAAATAAAATAACATAAATAATATAAATAAACGACTGGAGAGATGTCTCAGTGGTTAGAGCGCTGACTGCTCTTCCAGAGGTCCTGAGTTCAATTCCCCAGCAACCACATGGTGGCTCACAGCCATCTGTAATGGGATCTGATGCCCTCTTCTGGTATGTCTGAAGACAGCTACAGTGTACTTATATATAATAAATAAATCTTTAAGAAAAGAATGATTTAAAAAATAATAAAAATAAAAGTGTGTGTGTGAGATGTATATGGACATGTTGCCTGCATGTATGTCTGTGTGCCATGTTCATGTCTGACACTCTAAGAAGGGCTCTAGTTTATGTTTGGAGGATTTGAGGTGATTTTTTTAACCGTTTGCTGTACCTTTCTTCCGGATAGTTTGTTTCTATAGCTATCACCGCAGGAGCAGCCACTTCTAACTTTAAGAAAGATTGTTTTTTTTAATGTCTAAATTAATATGACTCATCTGTAGAAAATAATTTGATCTTTTTATCCTTTTAATATTATACGAGATTTTAGGTTGGGGAGATAAATGCAAGTTATATTATAAAAGAAATGTTACTATACTATAATGTTTCCCCTTAACAAAACTGTCTTTCATGTGTCAGATATAAGTGAGGATAGAATAAAATGTCAGACCTGTGAGAAACTGAGCGTCTCTAGGTTTTGTGGAGATGGAAACTGCTTTAAACACTCATTACGTCTTTGTTAGGTCTTCTCCCCCTAGTTAGCCTGTGTGCGAGGGGAGGTGGGGAAGCGGTGTGTGCTGCTGTGCACACGTGGAGGTCAGTAGACAACTTGACGTGGTCGGTTCTCCTCTTCACCTCGGTCCTGGGGTCAAACGCGGCATCATCAGGCTTGGTGGCAAGCACTCTCCCCTCGAGGTCCTCACCTGCCCTATTCCTTATTTTATAATTAAAAGGGAAATGAACTCCAATAGGCGTCTCTTTGTAAGATTACACATCTAACGTTCATTGACAAAACATGACTGTTGTCCAATGTTGTAAATGCCGGAGAACTGTACTATGGGACATCGTAAATACTTAATCAAGGGATACAGAGTGGAGTGCTTCGAGCTGACTCCAGGAAAAAAAAAAAAAGGTGGGGCTGGGGATTTAGGAAAAAAAAAAAAAAAAAAAAAAAAAGGTGCTTGTTGTCCAAGCCTCATGGCCTGGGTTTGAACCCTGGAACCTCTGTAAAGGACAGAAGCTGTCCTCTGATGGCCACATGCATGCTGTGGCATGTGTGCACCCCCCACACACACACACACACATCAGATGCACACAATAATAAAGGAGAGACTAGAAGGATGGCTCGGAGCTTACAAGGAGAGTGAGTGTTCTTCCAGAGGACCTGAGTTCTGTTCCCAGCACCCATATCAGATGACTCACAACTGCCTGGAACTCTGGTACATTATATATATATATATATGTGTGTGTGTGTGTGTTATAATATATATATATTTTGTGTGTGTGTTTTGTTTTTCAAGACAGAGTTTCTCTGGCCAGTCTGGCCTTGAGCTCAGAAAATCCACCTGCCTCTGCCTACCCCTCCTGATAAAAGTTGTGGGCCACTACCCCAGGCTGATATTTGACCTCTCAAGGCACAAAATGGGTTGCTTGTCCAACCAGGGAACTGAAGGTTCCCTGGAGTTTAGTGGGTGGGGGAAAGGAAGGTATACACTTGCTAAACACTTTGTGAGGCCAACAGTGGAGATCTTGAATGCTGGGAGCCAAGGTTGCCTTGGGCAATGTTGACCTTCTGTAGCCTTTATCTCCAGCCTCTGATGTGGCCTGATGTCCTCGTGACTATTGTTAGGTTCCTCTGGAGTGGACAAACAGACCTCTACATCCCACCAGTTCAAAGATAACATCTGAGGCCTACAGCACAGGCTTCCCCGGTTTGTTGGAATCTCTCTACCTGATGCTCCCACCGATGCATTTGGAAGGTTCCTTAATGTATAGTTTTCACGAAACTGTTACCTTGGATCATGGTGTTTGAGATAACCTGAATCCATTTCTTAGACATCAGCATTCATATCCAGAATAAAGGAATAAAGGGTCTCTTTTTCCCTAGAAGGTGAGAGATGGTGTGTGTGTGTGTGTGTGTGTGTGTGTGTGTGTGTGTGTGTGCCAAATACCTGTGCTTATGAATGCGAATGCAGGTGTCCCAAAGTCCAGTCCAAAAGGTGAGTGTTTGACTCTTCGGTGCTGAAGTTATAGGTGTTTGTGAGCTGCAGAATCAGCTGGGAACTGAATTAGAATCTTCTAGAAAAATAAGTGCTCATAGCTAACTGTCAAGTTCTCTTTCTGGCCTCAGAGGTGGTTTTTTTTTTTTTTTTTTTTTTTTTTTTTTTTTTTGAGCTGGGGACCGAACCTAGGGCCTTGAGCTCATGAGGCGAGCGCCACCGCTGAGCTAAATCCCAACCCCGGTTTTTTTTTTTTTTTAAATTTTGTTTTGTTTTGTTTTTGCATTGACACTGATAGGAGAAAAAACAGCTCAGTTGAGTTTATTTCTCTTAAGTTCACTTAGTTCTAATAGGTCCATAAGGAAAGTGATCAGAAAAAAAAAATCACTGGGATGTGAGGAGCTGATATCTACCTAGAATGACATTAACTCAGTCCCAGTACTGGAATCTGCATCCAGCTGTTTCTGGAAGTCTCAGTCTGCCTTGATCCTAGCTCAACTTATAGCACTAGGGTAAGCAGAACTCTTCAGACCCTCACCATAACTATGGCTTGGGTTATCAAGGCAATAAATCCGATGGCATCAGTCCTTGCTGTCCCACCCAACAACGCTTACACCCGGAAAGTCCTATCTAAATCCCTTCCACGGGCATCAGCCAGCCCTTCCATTCGGCCATAGAGCACCATGCAATGGCTGGTTTTGTGTGAATTTGACACAAGCCGGAGTTATCACAGAGAAAAGAGCCTCCATTGAGGAAAAGCCTCCATGAGATCCAGCTGTAAGGCCTTTTCTCATTTAGTGATCAAGTGGGGAGGGCCCATTGTGGGTGGTGCCATCCCTGGACTGGTAGTCTTGGGTTCTATAAGAAAGCAAGCTGAGCAAGCCAGGGGAAGCAAGCCAGTAAGCATCCCTCCATGGCCTCTGCATCAGCTCCTGCCTCTGAGTTCCTGTCCTGTGTGAGTTCCAGTCCTGACTTCCTTTGGTGATGAACAGCAACGTGGAAGTGTGAGCTGAATAAACCCTTTCCTCCCCAACTTGCTTCTTGGTCATGATGTTGTGTGCAGGAATAGAGACCCATGAGATAGCACAGCATCAAGATACCGTGAGAAAGTCCTCACCACAGTCTATCACTGAGGGAAGCCAAGGCAAGAACCAGGATGCAGGAACCAAGATGCAGGAACAGAAGCAGAAACCAAGGAGGGGCACTGCTTATTGGTTTGATCCTATGGAGCTCAACCTGGGTTTTTAATAAATCCTAAACCTTTCTGCCCAATGGTGGCACCACTCACAGTGGGCCGGGCCTTCCCACATCCATCACCAATCAAGAAAATACCCCCACAGGCTTGATTACAGGCCAAAAAATGTTTAAATGTATCCTAGGCTGTGGCTGTCTTGGATCTCACTATGTTAGACTAGGTTGGCCTTGAACTCACAGAGGCCTGCCTGCTTCTCCTGAAGTGCTGGGATTAAAGTCATGTGCTACCACACCCAGCCTATAGGCCAACATTATGGAGACGTTGTCTCAGTGGAGGCTTCCTCATTCATGACCCTAGCGTGTATGAAGTTGACAAAATAACTAACCAGCACTGTTGACTCCACTTCATGGGCAGAAGACCTATGCGGTCACAAAAGCCCAGTGCTTAGGTGGTCTCTGCTCTTGGGTTAATGCTCTTGTGATTTATTTAAAATGCTAATGTTCATGTCCACCCAACACTCCTCTGCCAGGGTGTGTCCTGGGGAGGAGGGGATCCCCTCCACCCCTTGCCACGTGAGACAGTCCAGGGAGCTGAACCCAGGTCATGAGAATGGGTGAGCTGGCCCTACCCCTGGCTGGCTGAAGCTCTGGAGAGAGCAGAGAGAGAGCGGCTTTGCACCTGGGCAGCACAGTAGAGCTGGCCTTGGTGGAGGGGCACAGGTGAGCCATACCAGGAGTGTGAGAGCTACTGGAGAGCCACCGGCTACCTCCCCCTCCTCCCTCACAGCCTGCTCTAGCTGGGAGAGCTGGCCCTGGGGGAGGAGAGCAGGAAAGCTAGCCCCGCCCCCTCTATGACAGGTCCTACATCTATTCTGAGTCCTACATCTGTCCTAGGCTACACAGTGGAGCTGGCCCTGATGGTGAAGGCACTGTTAAGCCAGCCCCTCACAGGCTGCAGCACTTGGGAGAGTGGGTCCCACACCTTAACTGGGCAGCGCAGTTGAACTAGCGCTGGAGGAGTGGGTTTGGATGAGCCAGGAGGGCATGAGAACTGACCCAGCCTCCTGCTGATGGCTGTGCTGGGTGGCCTTCTCTGAGCAGTGCTAGAGAGCCTGCTTTGGTGGTGTAGATAAGGGAGAGCCAGCCTCAGCCCAGATCCAGGGCTCTGAATTGACCCAAGAATCTATGTAATCTGCAAAGGGTTTGGACACATAAAAGGGCCAGTTCCGCTGTTCCAAAGTTGCAGGATCTCTATGACAGGGCAACAGCAGTCCTGATGAGGATCCAAGATTGATGGGGTCACAGAAGCCAGAGATCTTGAACCAGACCAACGACTCCTTGCAATGACCATTTGCAAGTGAAGATGTGTGGACAGAGGGATATACTGTGGGACACTGTGACACACTACAGCTTCCATGATGAGATGTTTTCTATGCTTTGGTTATTGTTTGTGTATGTGTGTTTTATGGGGTGGGGGAGGGTTACAAGGTTGAGGGGACAGGGATAGGAGCAGTACTGGGGTGCATGATATGAAACTCACAAAGAGTCAATTTAAAAGTTTTAAATAGGGCTGGAGAGATGACTCAGCGGTTAAGAGCACTGACTGCTCTTCCAGAGGTCCTGAGTTCAATTCCCAGCAACCACATGGTGGCTCACAGCCATCTATAAAGAGACCTGATGCCCTCATCTAGTGTGTCTGAGACAGTTACAGTGCACTTATATGAGAAGATAGATCTTTAAAAAAAAAGTTTTAAATAAAGTAACCAGTGGATGTAAGTAAAATGTTGCAGTTCTCTTAGCGATACTGTAGCAAATTAACTAAGGGAGCTCTAGTTAACAGCTGGTCCATTCAAAAGTGCAGATAAACAACATCGGCCTGGAAGTGGAGGGCCAGTCGGACGGGTTGGAGCCTCACCCTCTGGTACTGGATGTTACTAAAGGTCAGAACTGAATCGGATTGCTTGAAATCAGTATGGGTGATGAAACTCCCACACATCTGTTGTCAGCCTGTTGTGAGAGTGGAAAAGGAAGAACCTGTTCCCTACAGTCTCAGGACAGGTTAGGAGATTAATTCACATTAGTTGGGTATTCAGTTAAGCAGACCAGTCACTTGATTACGGTTATATGAGGTCCAGAACCTAGCACTAACCATCAACAGAACAGCCAGAAGATTATCTCCTGCTGAACATCCGTGTTCCAGGGGCTTGGCACAAAAGGTCAGAGCAGCTTATCTTTGGGCCTCTGTTAGCCCTGAGAAGCCAGGAAAGAGTGTGAGATGTTGGGAAGCCATGACTACTGAAGTTCCTGGCGTGGTTGAGAGGCCTCTCTGTCTCACAGCCTTGGGCTAGGCTTCTGGTCAGTCCCATTTCCTTTCTTGGTCTGACCTCTGGACAGAGGATCTCAGGGACCAGACAGGGCACAGAGCCTGGGGAATGCTTCTGGGTTGGAGTTGGAGCTGCAGTGACCTGGAGAGTCAGAGTCCATGCAACTCTTGATAGTGACGTCCAAAAGGAATGAGAACCAGCTACAGATATCCACAGTTTTCAAGCCAGGCTTCTAGATTTCTAAATAATAATTCTGGTTTTTTTTTTTTTTTTTTTTGGCTTGGTTACTTTTGTTTGTATCTGTCTTTATTTTTATTTGTTGTTGTTGTTGTTTTGTTTTTGAGACAGGGTCTTACTATGTTGCCCTGGCTGTCTTTGAACTCACTATGTAGACTGCCCGGGCTGGCCTCAAACTCACAGAGATGTGCCTGCCTCACAGAGACAGTCCTTAGTGCTGAAATTAAGGGCGTGTGTCACCATACCTGACTTGGACTTTCCTTTCTTTTTTTTTTTTTTTTTTTTGACTAAGACAAAGTCATGCTATAAAGACCAGGCTGGTTTTGAACTCATGATCCTCTTGCCTTGGCCTCCAATGTGCTGGGAGGAATGGTATGTGTCACTCTTCCTTGCTTTTTGTTTTTAAAGATTTATTTATTATATATAAGTACACTGCAGCTCTCTTCAGACACACCAGAAGAGGGCATCAGATCTCATTACAGATGGTTGTAAACCACCATGTGGTTGCTGGGATTTGAACTCAGGACCTCTGGAGGAGCAGTCAGTGCTCTAACCGCTGAACCATCTCTCCAGCCCCCTTCTCTGCTTTTTAATTGCCTTTTGGTGGGGGGTTGTTTTGTTTTTTCTTCACTCAGGTCTCACTCTTAGGCCAGGCTGACCTCAAACACTTGGACTCTGGAGGCCCTTCTGCCTCGGGCTCCTGAAGATCTAGGCAAAGCCTTCTTACTTTCAATGTCTTTATCCACCCCTCCCTACTTCTTTCTTCTTGGTTGCTCTTTTCGAAATGCAAGTGCAGAAGGACTTCTACTTACAAGTCCTGCATCAAAGAACTGGGAGAGGACACCAAGGACAATAGAATCTGTCAGAACTGGGGGACAACACAAGTTCCGATGGAGTCACTGACTGCAGAGGCCAAAGGACGTGGTAACTGCTTTTGTAGCATGTTAGAGCGTCAGAAGACCATAGGCTCTTGCTTTTCAATGACTGCCTTTCCCAGTTCCTTAATTATATCTTTCTTACAATTCTTCGAGGGAAGTCTGTAAGGTCCCACAGGCACCTCAGCTGTCTAGTGTCTTGAAAAGCAGCTGCTTCTGGAATGTGGGATGTGTGCAGCTTATCTACTTGGTGTAGGCTGGCAAGACTTGCAGCCCTGTGGCTCTAAAGGAGACACAGACATCAAAAGTATCCATGATGATTAACAGGGCTTGAGTCTGGTTTTTGTTTTGGTCAGCATTTCTGGCTGACACCCTTCCAGGTGCAACCTTGTCCTGTAACTTGGGACTAGGGAGTGTTCAGGAAGGGAGGTTTTCCTAGCTGACTTCAGTGGGCAGTTAATCTCTAAAAGATAGACTTCAAAAGGCAGCTAATGTGAGAGAGAGAGAGAGAGAGAGAGAGAGAGAGAGAGAGAGAGAGAGAGAGAGAGAGAGAGAGAGCGTAGCTCAAGAAGAAATTTCTGAAAACTGGGTCTTGGGAGGGACAGGAGGTTTTTGTGTATTTTCTGAAGGAACCAGACTCGCACCATCTTGCCTCACTGATGAGGAAGAATACTCTCAGGGTCATGGAGGTCAGTGCAATGCTGGAGTCACGCTGGGAGCTGGGAGCTAGGGCTCTGTCCACAAAGAACTTTGGTTCCAGCGGCCAAATTGGAGGAAGATTTGCTGCAAAGACTGGAGGTCCTTTTATGAAAGTCCCGAGGCAGTAGAGCTGTGGAACTGCTTGCCTGTAGCCTCCCTTCATGAAAACACCATTCCACTCCCTGAGAAGTCTCACCTGCCTGCTCTGTATGGCACTGACCCAGTTCCTAGGGGTCATCTCAGGACACTATAGGAATTTGATTTGGGGAATCTGGCTTGTGCGCTCTCTCTCTCTCTCTCTCTCTCTCTCTCTCTCTCTCTCTCGTTTTTTTTGTGTCTGTCTGCTGTCTGTCTATCTCTCTCTGTCTTTCTATCTGTGTCTGTCTGCTGTCTGCTCTCTGTCTCTGTCTCTATCTCTCTGTCTGTGTGTGTGTGTGTGTGTGTGTGTGTGTGTGTGTGTGTGCTTATTCTCAGTCCCCTCCCTTCTCACCTCTCTCTATATATTACATTATATTCTATGTGTATGGGTGTTTTGCCTGCACGTATGTCAGCACACCACATGTGTGCCCAATGCCTAGGGAAGCCAGTAGAGGGCATCAGGTCCCCTGGAACTGGAGTTACAGATGCTTGTGAGCCACCACGTAGGTGCTAGGAACCAAGCCTGTATGACCAACAGCAAGTCCTCTTACACACTGAGTCATCTCTCCATCCCCTCCCTTCCCTTCTTTAGAAGGAATCTCAGCCCCTAGTTGAGCAGAGAGAGCTCTCAGGACACAGGAGAGTCTGGCAGGAGTCAGAGTGAAGTGCCCCCCCACCCCCCTGAGTGGCTGAGCTGAGCGATAGGAATTCATTATTTGCGTGATCCTCAGAGAGTGCAGAGTCCCTTCGATGAGACCTGCTTCTAGCTGTGAAAGCCTGTGAGCCAAACTC
The DNA here is from genome assembly GCF_011064425.1 of Rattus rattus. Lineage (NCBI taxonomy): Eukaryota > Metazoa > Chordata > Mammalia > Rodentia > Muridae > Rattus > Rattus rattus. The sequence continues at coordinate 2,645,511 of NC_046170.1, forward strand.
CCACAGGGTCCTACCATAGACCCTCCTGGGGTCTTCGCCTTGAGTCTTTTTCCCAGGCACGCAGTTCAAGCAGGGGAAGGCTGGGGAGTGGAGGAGGGGTGGAGTTTAGGATGGGCTGCAGAAGAGAGGCAGCTTGGGCTCTGCTTTTTCTGGACATTTGGTCCCTGCCAAACCACTATTATTTCGGAGGGGTGGGCATGTGTCCCAGGGCTCTCCCCCTCCCCCCGCCCTCCTGGAATGATGATTAGGGACACAAGAGGAGCCAGACGCTCATATGGGGAGGCCAACGTCAGTAGTGAGCTGACTGAGAAGATCAGAATTTGAACCGCAGGTCTGGAGGCCTGGCAGCCAGTGACTGCTGGGTCTTGGTAAGTGATCTGCAGTGCCTTTCACCCTAAGAAGGCTGGGCTGCCTCAGGAATGGTTTCACCAGGAGTGAGAAGAAATGGTAAAGGCGATAAGTTATTCTCCACCGGTAAAGTGAGCCAATTCAAGGCAGATTAAAGTATATAAAGGCCGGTTTATTGGGAACAAGACCAAAGCCAGAGAAGTCACCTAGGGGAGGGAGACAGAGAAGAGGGGGGAGAGAAAGAATACGAGAGTACACTAGGAAAGAGAAGATGCAGAGGGGTGGCGTGGGAGGGTCCCAAATGTCTGGATTATGTAGGGATGAGCTTGTGGGGGAGGGGAAGCCCAGCTGGGAAGTTCGGGGCAGAGGGTGGGGTATGCCATCCTCCATGCTCCATAGCAGGAAGGGACCGAGGTTTTCTGGGAGAACCTAGAAGCCAGGTAGACTTTGGTATGTTAAATATGCACCTCAGGTGCTCTGCCTGGGTCTCAATCCTGACAAAAGAAACGAGGAAAGCAAACTAAACAAGAGGTGGTGCCTGTGCGAGGAGATGGCAGTGGTTAGCTTGACTGAAGCCTTCTTCATACAGTCTGTACATGTATTGGGATTTCCCAGCACCCCTATCTCGAAGGGGAAAAAAGAGACCACTTGTCTGTCTGTGTCCAGACTTCCTCCACCCATAACTTCCAGCTCTTCAGCCCTTTAGGGCCAGCGGGTTCCAGTTCCAAAAAGAATGAAGTCCCTGTATTAAAAAAATTATCTAGACCGAAACATGGCAGAGGTTGGGTCCAAGTCAGTGCTGTTCGCGTGTCTCGGTAACATTTGTCCGTCACCCATTGCAGATGATCGGGCCATCGACAGACAGCAGAGCTGTTTCCGACTGGAACATGGACCGGCCCCCAGACAAGAGCTGTCAGCTGCCTAAGAATCATGGCGTTAGCACAGCCCATAAGGCAAGACAGATTACAAGAGAAGACTTTGCCACATAGGTTCTATACTGTGTCTGGATGAAAGCAGTCTGAGAGATTTGAATAGAAAAAGTAGTCAAGTTAAAAACTGCAAAGCTAACATTGAGCTACTTGGGAGCTATGATCCACAGACACAGCTCATTACTGAGGTTTCCTATTCCGTAAGTACATTTCAGGTTTGGAGCCTCCGTTAAGATGGGCAGGATGCATTCTGTTGTATTACATGACAGGTTTGGGTCTTCTGGGGACACTGTCCATCATAAACCATTGCTAGTTTTTCTTTTCATGTCCTCGCAGGTCAGTGACTCTACTTCGAGGTGGTGTGCCAGCAATGCCTCAGGTGTTGCAAGGCCTTCCTGGAGGAGACTCACTAGCTGGTCCTAACCAGCACCACTGAGTGACTCACTCATCAGTGCTGTCCCCAAAGGTGATGGCTGTCCTCAGTCCCAGACCCCACCTCTCTTTTCAGTTTAATACTGGATATCTTTAAAAATAGCTGTAGGTGGAAACCAGGCATATATTCAGAAGGATAGAAACATTTGAGTCAGACAGTTTGAGGTGTGGCTAAGCATTTTTAGACAAACTGAATCTCTGACCTTGCTGTAATAACGAAAGAGTGGAACACACAACTATGGAACAAAAGAAAACCCAATAATGACCTACAGGGTCCAGGTCAGCCTCTGAGCCCAGCAAGCCTGAGGAGCCCAGTCTAACTGGAGTGTGTGCATGGCCAGCACCCAGTGTGCTGTCTGCTTGCCTTATACCTCTCTATTCTAGACTCTTATTGTGACAATACCTCCGTCCAGGCAGCCTTCCCTTTAACACTTACCTCTCTATTCTAGTCTCTTATTGTCACAATACCTCCGTCCACGGCAGCCTTCCCTTTAACACTGCAAGAGTTCAAACCCAGACACACTGAGGGGATTCGGGTATTTGAGAGGAGAAGCCGGATGTGACAATGGGCCTGGAACTCCAGCAGGCCATCCTGGACTATATGGTGACACCTGTGTGAAAGACAAATAAACACTAACAGGCAGGAGCAGCAGATTGGTAAACACCTTTAACCTTACTCAGGTTTGTCTAGTTTCTCGACCTTTGTTCTTCTTTGAGCCACTTCTTTAAAAAAACAAAAGTGTGCTTAAATAGCGGTGTGCGTTTGCAAGTGTTCTCTCGTCAGCATTCCAAAGTTACAGGCAAGCATGAGTGATTTTAGTGTATTTTCAGAAAAGGGGCCTCAAATTTATATGGATATATGTCAGAAAGGATTGTGAATTAAACCGGAACGTTATCAAATAAAACTAAAAATACAAAAAAAAATAATTTAAGAAGCACCTCTCTAAGAACAAATGAGAAGATGGGAAAGAAATTCCTGACCAAGTCTCTGTGACATTAGAAAAGGCTTCTAACACTCACATAGGAGACTTGGTCTCCAGCCTCACAATTTGACTTTTGTTTTTAAGATTTATTTATTTATTTTATGGAGTACACTGTCGCTGTCTTCAGACACACCAGAAGAAGGCATCTGATCCCATTACAGATGGTTGTGAGCCACCATGTGGTTGCTGGGATTTGAACTCAGGACCTTTGGAAGAGCAGTCAGTGCTCTTAACCACTGAGCCATCTCTCCAGCCCCAACAATTTGACTTTTTAAATCTGTGTGTGTGTGTGTGTGTGTGTGTGTGTGTGTGTGTGGGTGGTGTGGGGGGGAGGGGAGGAGGGAGGAGGGAGGGAGGGTAACGTGTGCATGCAAGGATAACCTTGTGGAGTTATTTTCCTCCCCTGCCTTTGCACAGGTTCCAGGGATTAGACTCAGATCACCAGGTTTGTATGGTAAATTTACCCACTGAGCCTGCAGTTCTCAACCTGAGGGTCAAGACCATCAGAAAACACATATTTCCGATGGTCTTAGGAATCTCCCAACCATAAACTTATCTTCATTGCTACTTCATAGCTGTTGTTTGCTACTGAGCGGTGGCTCAGTCCCCAGGACCGTCGGAAATATGTTTTCCTGTGGTTGAGGACTGCTGCTTCTGAGCCATCTGATCAAAGCCAAAATCTTCCGTTGACCCAGAAATAAATTCATCTTCGAGCTGAAGATGTCTTGTTTGCCTTTGTCAACAATGTCATCCTGCCTGCCAGTGTCACAATGAGTCACCTATGTCACCATGACACTTCTTTCAAAGTGTGTCTTACTTTTCTACTTCTGTACGGAGTCACCATGGCCAGGACAACTTATTTTTAAAAAAGTATTTAATTTGAGAGCTTATGATTTCCGAAGGTTAGAGTCGTTTGTCTTCCCAGTCTTGTTTGGGTTTATAAACCTGGCCTTTCCAAAACAACGAAGGAGGGAGAGAGAAGTCCAGGGGTAGAATTCCACATTCCCATCCTGATTTGGGCTCCTTACCTCTTCCCACCCTCTGCAAACCTCAAAAGCCACATGATTTCTTGGATCGTGTGTGGAACAAAAAGGAATTTTGAAGGTGGGGGTGAATTTTGGGGAAAAGGGGGAAGAGGAGACTAGGGGGAGGGGAGAGAGGGGAACTGAAGTTGGAATGTAATACCCAAAAGAAGAATACATTTTTTGAAAAGGAAAAATAAAAACGAAGGAATTTAGGGCTGGGTGGACTCAGTAGAGGAAGGGCCTGAGATAGGGGTTCTTGAGAACCTGACTTAGTGGGAGCGTGGAGAGAGCGGGACAAGGCAGTGAGGAAAGTGACACAAATTGTACTCTAAGTCAGGTATGGTGTGGTCCCCCTGCAATCCCAACACTCTAGGATTGAGACTGGCCCAACAGGACCTCCATGTCAGGGTCAGCCTGGGCTGCAGCATAAGACTGTCTCAGAAGTTCAAAACCGAGCCACAAAAGCCCGTTCGCAACTGGAGTCCGGTTCCCACCCGATCACAGGATCCCAGAGGCGCTTGAGACATACAAAGTCAGTGAGTACCTGTGTCCTTCTGAAATTGAGAAACTGCGTTACCACCTCCACAATTAGTCTCTGGGATTGTATGATTAGTCTGATTTCCACATCAGACTGGATCTGTGGCTTTGAGGTGGCCCTGCCCTAGTATAAGGGCATCACTCAGATGTACCACACAACATACAAATCACCACAGACTACTGACTTAGACCTGCAGTCTTCCTGAGAATGCCAAGTCCATAAGCAGAAATTACGCAAGGGCGACCTCTATCTTCCTAAAGAAAAACTGCAGTTTCCCACTTCCATGCGGAAGGAACACAGTGTCTGCCAGGCATTCTACATTAATTAGTGTCTCATTTTTTCAAATGTCTTTACCTAAATGTCCCCAAACCCCGCCATAGCTCAGCAAAAGGAGGCTCAGAGAAGTGAATCAATTCCGTGAGTCCCTGAGATGCCTGGGAAAGAGGCATCTTTGGGAATCGACCCATGTCTGGTCTGTCCGAGGCCCAAGAAACTGTTGAACCCCACCAGGTCTTCTGCTGCTCAGTGTAATTAAGAGCAGAAGCATTGCCTCAAGCCCCGCCTCCCTTCAGACAAGCTGAATCGGAAATAGCCTGGAGCCCAGGTGGCTTTTTACTTAAGATTTGTTTGCATATTTGAGTGCAAGGGACAGTCTTAAGTCCAACATGCCGTGGGGATGGATACCCAGCGTGTATCTTCATGAGACAAAACAGAAACGTGACCTACTTTTTCTCATTTCCTTTTATCTGTCCCATCCCGTGGTCGTCCCCGTCCCATCCCCCACCCCCACTCCTATTCTGTTTCTCGTCAGTCCCAGCCCCCCACCCCCCCCACTGTCTCCCGTCCCTCCCTCTCACAAGGGCTCTGTTTGGATGCAGGACACCTCCAGCCCTCAAGTATTGTCCTGGTGACTCACCTTTGTCCAGAGAGTTATGCAAATGAGGTCAGTGACTCTGTTCCTTTTAGATAAACAAGGCTGGGGAGGTGAAGACCTTGCCCAGGCCCCTAGTCCAGCAGGAACCCGACCCCTTGATGTGGATTGGCTGGGAGAAGATAAGAAGGTTCTGAGGTCGGATGTGCCGAGCCTGATGGGGTCTGTGAGTTCCCGGCTTGCTCTGTGGGGTCAGAGGTCATGGAGCTGGCTGAGCGTGCACCCTGGTTCCTTGTTGACTTATACGTGATAAGAATGCTGTCTGGCTCCACTGACGTGCCCTGTGTAACCCCAGCTAACTATTTAACTTCTCTTGCCGAGCCCTGGCTCCTTCAGAGCTGTGCACACAAATGTAGTTGATGCAACAAAGCTTTAGCAAAATGTGAGAACGCGAAGGAGGCTGGGCTCCCGTGGGGTCAGACACCAGGCTGATGCCCGATCCGTGAGAAGACACTGCCCTGATGCCATGGAGCTTACGGTCTCGCGGGAAGACACTGATTAAGACGGGAGCGATTCTCCTATGAGGCATGGGTGTTTGAGTTGGGCAAGCAGGCATGAGAGTTACCTTTCTGCCCTCTGTTAACGGGGAGAAAACTCATTCTTTAGAACATGGCTCCCCAGGTAAGAGGGAGTGACGGTCCAACGCAGTTCTGCCTCGCCAGCCCATTTCAAGTGCTTCCTCTTGGAGACTGAGTTTCCTCCCTCATTTGAGTGTTTTTGGAGCAGCGAAGGGAGACGCGTGAAGAATGGCTTCTAGACCAATCCTAAAGGAGAGCCACAGACACATCCACAGTGTTCTAGCTTCACCGTGGCTGCTCTCCCACACCCAGGCAAGGCTCACCTACATCGAGCCTTTTTTAGTTTTTATTTATTTATACACTTATTATGCATAGAATTCTGTCTGCCTGTGTGCCTACAGGCCGGAGAGGGTACCAGGTCGTGAGCCACCATGTGGTTGTTGGGAATTGAACTCGACCTCTGGAAAAACAGCCAGTGCTCTTAACCTCTGAGCCAGCTCTCCCAGCCCATTTCTTAGTTCTTTACGCTGTAGTTCTCCTACTTTAGAACCTCCATGCATACAGTGCCCGTTGCTTGGAAAGTTCTCCCCACCACTCTATTTAGCTAATTTCTATCAAGGGCCAGGGGCCAGACCACCTTCTTCAGGAAGCCCTCCTGGACTCCTTAGGCAGAATCCTACAGCTTCTGCTGTAATTGAAGTCAAAATGTATCCCTACCCTTAAAGACCCTTTGGTTAAAAATTTCTGCTCCATCCTGGGTTGCCTCCTTTAAGTGGAGACAAATTTGGTCACAGGATCACCTTGAAAGGCTTATCAGAACTCTGGACCTTTTCTGTTTCTCAGCAGTTACTCTATGTACTAAGATTGGAGACTTCCCTGTCCTCAGCACCTGGGTGCTAGGCTTACAAGTGTGCCACCATCTTCCTTGTCTTTATTTTCCTCTTAGCCTCATGTGCCTGCCATGACCTATTTTATCATCCCTCTTCCAAAGCAGCAAGGTCAAGTGGTCACGAACCAAGTCCTCCAAAACTGTGAGCCAAGATAAACTGTCTTTCTCTCTCTAAGTTGATGATCTTGGCCCTTTTGTTCCAGTGACACAATGATTCCATTTTCCCTTCTTGGGACTTATAACTAGACTTATATGACTGTCGGCCTGTCTGCCCAGCTACTGTGGGACAAAGCTAGTGTCTGCCTGTCCTTTTCTTGGCATGTTGAATGCAGTGGCTGACTCTGTGTCCCCTAAGCAGGGTCTGGCCTGCCTCTTATAGACCCAGTGGATGCTGAGGACTTTGATGGCCATGGATCAGCATCAGAGGGGGTGGCTAAGGATGGAAAGGTGCAGGGGACAGAGGGAGAGCTTGAGTTAGGACAGAAGCAACACCCGGAAGAGACTCTCTCCAGTCAGTGTGTAAAGATTCAGTGGAGGGACCTGAAAAGGGTTGTCCAGAGCCTCCTGAAGACCTAGCTTTGGCAAGAGTCCGCTGGTGCCATTCCTGGTTGTGGACAGTCAAGTGTCATCTACACATTTACGGCCTAGACTCTGTCCCAAACACAAGATAAAGGAGACAGTTTAGCAGTGTAAGCCCCTTTATTAACCATCCTTACTTCTCCAAGTGTGCTTGAGTAGAAAAGAACCAGCAAGAAAATGGAAACAGAGGGCAAAGGAGAGGGAGGAAGGGGGTCCTGAGGTCAAGCAGAAGCTGGGTTCTAGCCAACTGTCCCAGCTAGCCTGTCTCCGTGCTTCACGTTATGATTGGCCACCGTGAAGGGCAGCTTTGGAGGCTGGGGGAAAACAGTATAGTGGGACCAGAAAGAATGGATACTAGGGATGGATGGGAAAGGAATAATTCAGCAGGTCTGGACACTACTGAGCCTCCTGCCTCCTGCCACAGGACTGACCTGACCTGAGTTGGGGGTGGGGAGGGGGTGGTCTTCTGGGAAGGGTCCCTTTTGCTCCTAGGATAAGTGTTTTATACAGAATAGATTTAGAAAGACCAATTCTGTACCTGGGAGTTACAAAAGTGAGCAGGGGTAGGTTCGAGGCTAAGGCAGTCAAAATAGAGAAGTATCTAAGCTGGCCTCACCTGAGGTGGGTGTGACTCAGCGGGACTCCCAGGCACAGAGGCCAGACTTGACAGATGTGTGGAGCCAGGCAAGCCGGTGTGACAGGGTCTGGTGCCACACCCTCTCCCGTCAAATAACAAGACCCATGCATGAAGAGGTAGGGCTGGGGGAGAGGGATGGGAGTGTGGGATTGGGGGAAATGGAGAGTTAAGGAGGACATTCAGGGTCCCCAGTCTAACTGGGTCCTGGGGCTGGGTTTAGCGGGAAGAGAGAGAGGACAAGGCGTGGAGGAGCTGGAACCTTGCCTGGACCTTGGCAAGCCCAGCCTGGAAGGATGGTCTAAAAGGTCCTACCCTGAACTTCTGAAAAGACGGGCCTATCTGGAATCTGAAAGACAACAGACCGTCTGCCCATGCCAAAAGCTAACGGAGGAGTGCTCACAGCACCACGGCATGGCAGCCCCCAGCCTCAGAGCCAGGCTGGCACCGTTTGTAAACATTAGACTTGGTGATGTCTGGGAACACAGTAGAAGCATACCAGTACAACATGGACCGTTAGGACTGGACAAAGTTAGGGTGGGGACCCTAAAGACTTGGGAGGCTACCAGAGACTCAGGGGACATTTCTATGATGTCGGCATCTCCTTTGGAGGTTGCCAGGTCCCAGGAGACGCTGCCAGTGGCTTCTGAGAGACATGGGCAGGCACTAAGCCCCGAGATAATGAGCACAGTCCTGACATACTCTGTGGAGGAGGCCAGCCCTGTGCATATATGCTTTCTGTTCTTTTTTTTTCCAGAGGGAAGTCAGAATAGGCTCTCTCTTCTGAGACCCACTGACTCTCTCCATTCCCAAGTCCCAAAGGCTTGAAGTTGAGAGCTGGATGAAGGGGGACACTCCTGTGCTACGGGACCGCCATCAGGAAACAAGGCAGCTGGGCAGGATCTGTCCACAGATTTGCGGCTGATTGTCTTATGACTGTCCATGGGGAAGGTGTCCCCATGTCATCTCACTAGCCGGAACAGGACTCGGGACTTGGGCAGCTCCACAGCTCTGAGAGCTGCATCTGGTCACATGTTTGGGGAAGCAGTGTTCAGGCCAAGAGGTCCACAAAGACGGCATTGGCTGTGGTCTGGCCAAAGATGAAGGCTCCCAGGGTGACCAGAAGGACTCCATAACTGACCAGTGCCCACCAGCTGTAGGGCAGAGGACAAGAGAATGTTTCAGTCTTTTTTTTTTTTTTCCACATTTCTTCAGACTCATATGTAACAGCCAATACAGTCAGTCACCTCACGTCTGCGGGCAAGGCACTTCAGGCTTCCCTAGGACTTTCCCACACAAAGGGATGTGACCCTACTTCACCATTAAGGAGACCGAGGCCTAGAGGGGTTCCTAGAGGGGCTAATGCTGAAAGGGACCACGGCAGTAAATGCAAGTCTCCCAGAGGAAGATGCTCGGGGGTGGGGGGGAAGCAGGCGGGGAATGAGGTGTTTCCCTCAAAGAGAAACAGAGAGCAGGGGCTGGAGAGATGGCTTGGTGGTTAAGGCTACATAGTGCCCTTCTAGGGGATCGTGTGTGTGTGTGTGTGTGTGTGTGTGTGTGTCTTACTATGTAGCTCTCTGGCTAGCCTGGTTCTCACTATGTAATGTAATGGCTTACTGCCATTGTCAGTTTGACTGAATTTGGAGTTGCCTAGGATGTGCCTATAAGAGTGTTTCCAGAGGGGTTTAACAGAGGAGGGGAGCCCCACCCTAACAGGGCCTGAACTACTTCAGGGGCTGAGGTCCCGGACTGACTGAGAAGAAATGATGGAGAAGGAAGGCCGAGAGCCACTGCCGCTGGTCCCTAACCTAGGACACATGTCCACACTCCTCCCACTCCTGCCTCTGGGACCGGCTGTGCCCTCAAAGCACGAGTTGAAAACTTCAACTTTTAAGCTGTTTCACAGCACCAGGGACTCTGAACCCCTAACAACCTCCCCTTAGCTTCTGAGTGCGGAGGCAACAGCAGCATGTGTCCCCCAGAATCCCCGAAAGTTCAAGTGTTCGGCTCTCTATTTGAAGGCCCCTCTTAGCCCCCCTGAAAGGCGCTGGGCCCGCCCTGCTTTACCTGGCCGGTTTGACCTCTTCCATTTCTGAGAGTTTGGCTTGGATGAGGCACAGCCCTAGAAGGAAAGACGTAATCCTGAGTTTGGGGGACTCAGGGATTCCCTCCCTCGGCCCAGCCTTCCCAGCCAAGAGGCAGCATTGGTGATGGAGAAAGGCCCGTTTCTAGTGAGTCTGAAATCCTTGTCCTCTGCCTCAATCCTCGCCCCGCTGGCCGCCTGCCCTCTGCTCTCCCTTGATGGGCCAGCACAGTAGCTAAGAAGTACCCCTGAGGCTATATTCAGGACTCAGAGCTAAAGGGACACTGAGTAGGGACCCAGTAGTGCCTCACACCATCTGGCCTACTCTAGAGCAGGTATGGCTCCCTTGCTCCATGTCCAGTGGGATGGGCTTTGAGGAAGCTCCTGGACAGAAACAAACTGGATCCGGCAGAACTCATAGGCACACACACAAGGTAGGTTTCCGGGAGTCTGCAGTTGACCCTGTGTCAGCTTAGGTCTCATGACTCCAGCCTTAAGGTGCCACGGCCAGGCTTCCTTCCCTCTGGACTGGAATAAGCTAGTCAGAACTTGAGTCAAGAGTGCACACATTTGAATGAAGGGTTCAAATAGAGACCCTGGATCTGGGCCTATAGGGCTTCAAATGGGCTGTCGAGCTTCTTAGCTGCTGGTTTGAACTCTCGGCTTAGTGCTTCTCAACCTTCCTAATGCTGTGACCCTTTAAAGCAGTTCCTTGTATTGTGATGACGGCCGATTATAGAATCATTCTCGGCCGATTATAGAATCATTCTCGGCCGATTATAGAATCATTCTCGTTGTCCCTTCATAACTGTAACTTTGCTACTGTTGTAAGTCACAATGTGACTTCTTTGATATGCAGGATATTTAACCCTGTGAAAGGGTTGTTCAACTCCTGGGGTGAGGACCACTGCCCTGGCCTCTCATCGCCTCAGTAAAACAGAGATCACACCTTCTCTCTAGGAGCCAGAGCTGGGATGGCAGCACGGAGCTGAGCCTTGTCAGAGAGCAACAGAGACTACTGCTTATCCTGTCAACTGCTTATCCTGCCAGCCGGTTGAGCCCCTGGCTGAGGTGAGGTAGCTCCTGCTGTGTGGTGGCGATGGGGGCGGCTGGGTGTGTACCTGGGAAGATGAAGATGAAGCAGGCTGCCAGGCCTCCGATGACCGAGATGACCTTGCCAATGTCGGGGATAAAGAGTGCTAGTAGCAGGGTGAGTAGGAACCACACCAGCGTCTGCAGGACCCGGCGCCGGCGCTCTCGGCCCACGTCCTCCTCCACGGGCGTCCCCTTGTAGCGCAGCCACAGGCCTTCCACCACAGCCCTGCTCACATGAGGAGGGGCTCAGGGTGCTTTGGGCAGTGCATGGGGACGAGATGCTGAGTGGGCAGTGTGGGGTCCCCGAGCCTGGGTCCTCATCTGTGACCAGCAGTGCCCTTGGTTGCTACGGGCTGCAGGTAAGTTTATGAAAGGCTTGGCCTCATCATGTGAATACGGATGTCATTATTTCCCTTATAAAAAAGGAGTATTCAAAAGGCCGTCTGGGTTCATATAAAAGCTCAGAAAAGGATCTGGCCTGGAGATCCTTACAAGGGCTTACAGAATGTGCTGGAACCAACAGGTCTGGCAATGAGTATGGGAGAGGGCATCCTGGACACATTCTTTTCTGTGGGCTTCAGTTTTCCTTGTCGCAAAATAGGCTCTACATAAGACCATGCATCGTGCTAGCTCCCGGGGGGCTCTGGACAGGGTGGGGAAGGGGCTCACCGCCCACAGAAGTGCAGGATGGGATAGGAGGTGAGGACGCTCAGGATGATGAAGGCTCGGGCAACGGCTACAGCCACGTCCTCGGAGGGGTAGGACCGGAGCACGTCAGGATCCACGGCAGCTCCAAAAGTCAGGAAGCCGCAGATGCCTGTGACAAACCGGGGTGGGGTGAGGGCAACTGTGGGAGGGTAAGGGGTGGACTGTCTAATCCTGCTAGGAGCAACATCATTCAGAGAGAATGCTGCAGCAGCTTGGGGAGTGAGGCCGGGGCCTCAGAAAGGAAGCCTGCCTTCTCAGACGTCCTTGGACGGTGGGCCCACCAGCCCCCACATTTTTCTGCACGTCGGTCAGGTCTCAGTTCAGATGTCCCCTCCTCAGAGCGTGTAGACTTACCCACGCACAGTCGACCCCACCCCGGACACTTGCTGACCTCCCTATTGTAGTCCCCATCCACCTCTCTCTAAATTGTCCCAGTCAGAACACGATAGTTCCATGGCAGAAGGGACTTTGCCTCTTGTGCTTCTTGCCGTTGCTTCAGAGGCTGAAACTGCACTAGCCCGGGCTGCTCCTGTCCTCGTCCCTTATCACAGGAGGGTGGTAACTCTCAGTTCACCTCTGACCTCTTGTCTAAACCCAGGCAGCAGCCAGAGATTTCTTTGCCTAGCCATTTCCCACCTGAGAAATGCATCCTCCCAGGCTCCGGGCAGCACCCACCCTCCTCCCCTTGGCTGCCCAGCCTCAGAGGCACCGGCTTCTTACATCCCAGCCACACAGACCTCCCTCCCATGTCTGCCCAGAAGGCCTGCACTTACAGTTTCTCTCTGGAATGCTCCCCCCCACCCAGCTCTTTATAGTCTGTCGTGGGCCTCTCCAGGTACCACATACTCAGAGAGGAGTCTTCTGGGAATGCCTGTGCCCCCATCCAGTCCTGTTCCCTACTTCCTGGTTTCAGTGTCATGATGGCATCTACTCCTGCCTGGAATTCCTTTTTCATTATTATTTATGCATAACTGTTTCTCCAAGACTGTCGTCCCACCAGGGCTGGGGCCAGTTCCACGTGTCCCTGTAGCAACCCCACAACGGGAACACCTCTGATCATCCTGGGCAGCTCAATTCAAGTCAATGCCTACAGAAGTGTTTGCTGAGTTAAGAGTGCAGAGTTTCCCTAGGAAAGCTGGACCGGAAACCTCGGAGACTCGAGGGAGCATCCCAAGCCTGGCCTCTGGAGGGGAGCACTCACCTGTGCCCATGTAGACAGCCAGAGCTATGACCATGGCAGCCGTCACCACTCCGCCCCAGGTCTTTACTTGGGGCTGCCGCATGCTGTTGAAGACTGGTACGCTGCTCACGTGGCACTGTCCAGGTGAAGGGTATGGTCATGGTGGGGAAGTGGCCTCATCCCCAGGTCTCAAAGGGAGGCACCTTGGGGGCAAAGGTCCCAGGGATAAGGGGCAAGCCTTGGTTCATCCATCTCCCCGGGAATCCAACCATCATATCTATAATCTGGGTCCATTCCCAGTGCTGGGGGTGTGTGCGTGTGTCTGAGCTAATGGGACAGAAGGGACCCTGGTGCTGGCACCTGAAATCCAAAGCAGATGGTGGGCATGGCATTGAACACAGCCATCCAGGAAGCTGGTCTGTGGGGAAACATAACGTGAACCCGTGAATCCCACAGAGCCACCAACCGTCCCCACCGCCCTCACTCTTCATTCATCCACCAACCTCCAACAACTAGCACTCTGCACTCTAAACATACACGGGCAGAGGATACGTCTGTCTTAAAACTCAGGAGACAGGCTCTGAGAGGCCATCCTAGGACCAGAGTCCAGACTTCCTGGCCCCTGAACTTTGCTTCTCAGTTGTTCCTTTAAGATAGGTGGATGGATGGGTGGATGGATGATTGATGGATGGATGGATGGATGATGGATGGATGGATGATGGATGGATGGATGGGTGGATGGAGGGGGGATGGGTGAGGGGGGGAGGGTGGATGGATGGGTGGGTGGGTGGATGGATGGATGGATGGGATGGATGGATGCATGGATGCATGGAGGCATGGATGGATGTGGGTGGGAGGGATGATGGATGCAGGGATGCATGGAGGGATGGGTGTGTGGGTGGTTGATGGGTGGGTGGATTGATGGATGGATGGATGGATGGGTGGTGGATGGATGGATGGATGGATGGGTGGGTGGGTGGATGGGTGGATGGGTGGATGGATGGATGGATGGATGGATGGATGGATGGATGGATGGTTGGATGGATGGGTGGGTGGATGGATGGATGGATGGATGGGTAGATGAATGGGTGGAAGGATGGATGGATGGATGGATGGATGGATGGGTGAGTGGGTGGGTGGGTGGATGAGTAGGTGAGTGGGTGGGTGGATGGATGGGTGGATGGATGGGTGGGTGGATGGATGGGTGGGTGGGTGGGTGGATGGATGGATGGGGATGGGTGGGTGGATGGATGGATGGATGGGTGGGTGGATGGATGGATGGATTGGTTGGATGGATGGATGGATGGATGGGTGGAGGGGTGGGTGGGTGGATGGGTGGATGGATGGGTGGGTGGGTGGACGGATCAATGGACCGGAAAGCTAGGCATGGTGGTATGTATCTACACTTGGGAGGTGGAGGCAGGAGGGGGATCAGGAGCTCTAGGACAGGCTACACAGTGAGTTTAAGCCTAGCTCGGGCTACAGGGTACCCAGTCTGATAAATCTGGGAAGAGTAACTGAGAAAACATGCAAATTTTCCCTGGTAGCCTCCTCAAGGTGGGACTGTGCATAACACTGTAGCATCTGCTGGACGGTGGTGGTAAAGATTCCCTCTGCCCCAGACGGTCATTCTTCCACCCATGTAAAAACAAACAAACAATCCCCTACCCCAAACCAGAAGGGGCCCTCTCATCACCTTCCTAGTGAGTTAGTATGAATGAACTAATGAGCCTTGGGATATTTAGATGCCAGACCATTAGCAGCTTCTACCCCATGTACTTCCCAGGGACCCTCACCTACCTGGTCAAGATGTCCCCCGGGCGCATCTCCTTATCTGGCCAGATGTACTTGATGATTACAATGGCGGTGACATACCAGGTGCCCACGACGCTCAGGGAGCTGCCAAGAAGTAGACACTGAGTTCCTAGTCCCCAGCGCCAGCCCTGCTTTGCCCAACTCCATCCTCAGAAGTGTCTACCCTCGCTCTAGCCACCAAACCACCCAAAAAACTCAGGAGAAATAAGCTTCGGGGGGATCTGCCATGGGAAGGAGGGAGCTTGTCAGCACATCAGCCACGGGCACAAGCACTGACTCAAAAGAGCACATCCAGGAACTGGGCTCCAAAGCACAGCTACAAGCTCAGTCTAAGCAGCCAGATGTGGCAAGGGCTCACAGCTGGCCATCCCGTGGGCCTGGCCTCTGAGAACTGAAGACTCTAGGGCAAGGTGGGAGAGTGCAGAGTGGGGTACTGACATCAAGGAAACCCTGCCAGATGGTCAAGTGGGAAACAGCCCAACCTCAGGGATTTTCAGATACCGGGCTAAGAAGTCAGTCTCCCCTCTCTCTCTGAGCTCCAGGGAAGACCCCACCAAGCTTGCAATATCAAGATCACCAGCTCCCAGCTTCTAGGAAAACCAACGCCCAGGCCAGCATCTGCCGTTACACTGCCAGCCGTTACCAAAGCCTTCTCTGACAAAGACACTTAGGTCACAACCTTTCAGTGATGCAAAGGGCCACTTTCTTCCTTAATATAAAAGGAAAAGGAAAGTCCTAGGTCTAGGTTCCTGCCAGCTCTGGTCTGCCCTGGCTTGCCTATTCTGGCTCCCTAAGCAAGATGCCATGGGGGAGACGGGTTCCCCACCAGAAATGGCTCTCCGGTTGCCTTTGATCAGAGCCTCTGTCTGGCCCAGGCTGGGTTGGGACCTCCGAACCTGGCATATTTCTGGAAGCCGATCTCCTTGGGGATGGACAGGGGCAGGATGAAGAGGAAGGCAGTGAGGCTGATGGTGAACTTGCGGTCTGTGTACCAGGGGCTGCCGCTGGCCCCATCGGGCTCCTTCGCCATGACAGCTATAACTGCGTAGGGAAGGAAGGAATGTCAAGCCAGGTCATTCGGGGTGTGGCCTCTCACATCAACAGGTCCTAAGACCCCTCTCTAAGAAGCAGGACTTGCAGAGAGGGCAGATCTAATTTGTACCACTCTTCTCCCTTTACCCCAGGACCCTCAGGCCAAGGGGAAAAAGAAGAGGTGGGCACTGGGGGTCGGGGAGCGGCTCACTCTTGTCCTGCTGGTCCCCAATAATGATGAGGAAGGCGATGCAGGTTCCAAAGGTGTAGACTGCAATGGCTATCTCACACAGCACACCGGTCAGCTTGCCACACACAGCCCACACCACCTCCTGGTAGGTCCTCTCATTGCTGGCTTGGGAGCAGTAGGCCAGAATGACCAGCCCACTAATGATGAAAACCAGCATGCCCTGCAGGCAGAAGAGGGGAGAGGGTGTGGGGAAGGCACGGTGAGCACGTTTGCAATTGGGTCTCACAGGCAATTTTAACAGATTACTCGATGTGGCCAAGTTGAAATTTTCTTTAAAAATGAGTTTCAGGTGCTAGAGAAATGGCTCAATGGTTATGAGTACTGGCTGCTCTTCCAGAGGACCTGGGGTCAATTCCCAGCATCCACACAGGGGCTCAACAGACATCTCTAACTCCAGTTCCGCAGGGGAAATCTGATGCCCTCTTCTGGCCTTCACTGGCACTGCACGCATGTGGCGCACAAACATGCTTGCAGGCAAAACGCTCACATGTAAAATAATTTTAAAAAACAAAGTAAAGAAAATGAATTTCATTAAAAATTTTAAACATGCAATCAAGGGGCTGGAGAGACGGCTCAGTGGTTAAGAGCACTGACTGCTCTTCTAGAGGTCCTGAGTTCAATTCCCAGCAACAACATGGTGTCTCACAACCATCTGTAGTGGGATCCGACGCTCTCTTCTGTGTAACTGATGACGGGCACAGCGTACTCATACATTAAATAGATCTTTTTAAAAGAATGCAAACAAGCAGGGTGGACCCCAAACAGATTCAAACTCGGTTTCAAAAATAATTTATGATTTTCTTTGCTTTCTTTCCTTTTTTTTTGTTTTCTTATTTTATCTTGTTGCTGTCTACTGAGATAAAGTCTCACTTGGTAGCCCAGGCTGGATGATAGTATATGGTCCATGCTGGCCTTGAACTCATGACAGTCTTTCTGCCTCAACCTCTTAAGTTCTAAGATTTTCTCCCCCCTCATTTTATTATCTTTCCATTGTATTTTGAAGCCAATACAAACATTCTTTTTATTTCATTAATAAACATTTCAATAATTCTAAAAGTGGTTATTTAAACATAACCACAAAAATCAATAGAACACCTAAAAACTTAAATACGCAGGGGCTGGGGATGTGGCTCAGTTGGTAGAGTGCTTGTCTAGCATGCAAGCGTGCATGAAGTCCTGGGTTTGACCCTCAGTATTGCATAAAACTGAGTGTGGTGGCCTTATCTGTGATCCCAGCACCCGGGATGTGGAAGCAGGAAGATCTGAAGTTAAAGTTCATCCTTGGCTACACAGAGAGTTCTGCAATAGACTGGTAATGTCTGTACACAGAAAGTTCTGCAATAGACTGGTAATGTCTGTACACAGAGAGTTCTGCAATAGACTGGTAATGTCTGTACACAGAAAGTTCTGCAATAGACTGGTAATGTCTATCACTCATAAGGGAGGGAAGAACGACAGCCTATGTCCCCATGGCTCACCTCTGATTCAAAGCCTCCCCTGCAAATCAAAGAGCCCTCCGCTGCCAGCGCACTCACCATCTGCAGGGCGATGCCGGCTGCCACGCCCCCAGCAGTGCTGAAGGCTGCTGGGAAGTTGAGCAGACCCGCGCCCAGGCAGGCATTGACAACGATGAAGACAGCTCCAAGCGTCGAAGTGGTGCCGCTGTCTGGATCTCCAGGGGACGCTTCCCCCTCTCTCTTGGGCAGCACATCCACACAGGGACTTTGTAGCAAACGGGCCCGCTCCCCGGCATCAGTGCTGGAGCCCCACTCGCTGTAGTCACTGTTGATGCTGACCTGGGCCATGGCCCAAGACTACTTTCCTTCCGAAAGCTGTGGGCTCTGCCTCAGGACCACATTTCTGGGCTTGCTGGGAGGATGCCTGCCCCTTCAGGGGTTCTAATCTCAGGGAATGCTGGTCAACCTAGGTAAGACAAAGGCAGAGATTATGTTTATCCCGAAACAGTGACTCTGGGGCACAAAAATGTGAAACAACAACGTTCCCAGGATCACATGGCTAGGACATCAGTGCCGGGCCCTCACCAAGTGAACAGCAAGGCACCACATGGCTAAGATGCAGGGCTGCTCTGTGCAGACGACTGCCCTGAGGTCACTGTGTGGGTGGCAGACGGAGAAACGTGTCAGCTGCGCGTCTGACTTGTTTCATTCTTGTAGGCCAGAGAGGTTAATAAGACCCAAACATAAGAGAGTCTGAGATGATGGGGAGATGACTCAGCGATAGGGCACTTGGCTACCGACGCCAAACACTGCAAAGAGAGTAAAGACGCAGAAGAGAGCAGTACTAAAATCCCAGCACCTGGAGAGGCCCAAAGGGAGGTGTGACACAGGCACGTCTTAGATTGTCTGATCCCACAGTCTTGGGATCAGAAGGCCCAGAAAAATCAAAGCGCAGAGGCAGGATGGTCCATGAGCCCCAACACAGTCTGGACCTAGACCCGCCAGGCTTCCCAGGTTGTCCGCACTGGGGCTGCAATCCTGGCTGTCCTTGAACTCACAGTGACCCTTCTGCCTCTGCCTGAATTCTAAGATTAAAGAAGTGTGCCACCAAACCCAGCGTGAGACTTATTTATTTATTATACATAAGTACACTGTAGCTGTCTTTAGACACACCAGAAGAGGGCATCAGACCTCATTTCAGATGGTTGTGAGCCACTGTGTGGTTGCTGGGAATTGAACTCAGGACCTCTGGAAGAGCAGTCAGTGCTCTCAACCGCTGAGCCATCTTGCCAGCCCCTGTGAGACTAATTTTTAAAATTACATTTATTTGTTTCACATCTGCACCTGCACTTGTGTGAGAGTCAGAAGATAACTTTTGGGACTCAGTTCTTCTTTCACAACATGGGTCTAGGGGACGGCCTTATGTCATCAGCCCAGCAGTCTACACATTATAACCACTGAACTATCACGCTGGGCCAGGAAATTAATTCTTTTCTTTTTTCCTTTTTTCTTTTTTTTTCAGAGCTGGGGACCGAACCCAGGGCCTTGCGCTTGCTAGGTAAGCGCTCTACCACTGAGCTAAATCCCCAACCCCAGGAAATTAATTCTTAACTGTGTGTTCGGAATATTCCCAGTCCTAAGTCCCAGCTTGTCCCCATTTCCTTGGCTGCTCACTGAGTCCTTTTGGGAGCTATTACAGGGCTTGACACTACTCAGTGCCACTTCCTACGTCATTTGTTTGGTGCTAGCCCTGTGCTGGTTCTGTGCTGCTTTCCCAAAGCTAGACTAGAAGGCTCTGAGGCCAGACATGTGGTGTTTGTTACTATGAGCCACAACTCAGTAGACAGGACGGCGGCTATAACCAAAGGTACAGAAGCCCAGGCATTGCATACGCCATCCTTGGTCAGGCAGCATCACCAGTGGCTGGGATTCAAAACGCAGGCTGGCTGAGATGGCTTAGCAGGCGAAGGTGTCTGTCACCAAGCCTGATGACAAGGCTTGACTCCTGGGACCCGCATGGTGGAAGGAGAGAAACAATTCTCACAAGTTTCCTCTGACCCCCACACAGATACACACACTGATTGACTGACAGACACACTGAATCAGTGTATGAATGAATGAATGAATGAATGAATGAACAGAGACCGGACAACAAAATTCCTAGAACATTCTTATACGGCCTAGAACATTCATCTGTTTGCCTCTGCCTCCTTCCCAGGCCTCTGTACTGGGAGAGCAGGCTTCTCACCTGACTATTCTCACTCTTGGGGTGCATACAACCTAACCTCAGGCTTCCCTTTGGCCTGATTTCAGCCAGGAGGTTCACTTTTTTTTAAGTCTTGAAGTGTTTTCAAGAGCCCAGCTCTGAAAAACGACCCTTAGCGTTCTCACTGCAGTGCAGAACCTCTAAGAGAAATAATGTTTCTTAAAGAGCCACAGCTAAGGGGTTGGGGATTTAGCTCAGTGGTAGAGCACTTGCCTAGGAAGCAAGGCCCTGGGTTCAATCCCCAGTAACCAAAAAAAAAAAAAAAAAAAAAAAAAAAAGCCACAGCTAAGCCCACACCAAGAGCAGATCTAAGGAGGTTCATGCTTGTAATCTCAGTACTTCAGAGGCTGAGGCAGGAGGACTGTAGTGAGCTCAAGGTCAGCTTGAACCAAATAGTTAGTCCTGGGCAATATAGTATAATCCTGTCTCAAAAAACAACTAACACACGTGCCATGCGCTCGCGCGCACACACACGCATACACATACACATATACACACACACACACACACCCCTGAGTTGGGAGGGGAGGGGCTGTGCTCTTAGACTCAGAGAATAAAAGCTAGCCTAACCTGTCCTCTTCCTACCTGCATGACCCTGAGCAAGTCACTTTAGCCCCCATCTAAGCCTTTTCATGTTATAAATTCTCACGAAGAGTATGTTATATTAATAAGCATTACCAGGGTGGGCACACGGTACAGCCCGTGTTTACCACAAATGAGGCTTGGGAGACGATCCCTAACAAGCTCCACTTTGGGGCTGGTAAGATGGCTGAATGGGTAAAAGTGCTTGCAATCAAGATTGATGACTTGAGTTCGATCCCTGGGACCCATACAGTGGAGAGAAAGAATGGTCAGGTTGTTCTCTGACTTCTCCAGGTAGGAACTATGGGAAGTTCATTCATTCACATCCTCATTCTCTGTAGTTAAAAAAAGGGGTGGGGATGGGGGAGGCCCTGGAGAGATGGCTCAGTGGTTAAGAGCACTGACTGCTCTAATGGAGGTCCTGAGTTCAAACCCCAGCAACCACATGGTGGCTCACAACCATCTGCAACGGGGATCTGGTGCCCTCTTCTGGTGTGTCTGAAGATGGCAACAGTGTACTCATAAATAAATAAATTAATTAATTAAAAAAATAGTTTCCCAGGTTGGAGAGATGGCTCAGTGGTTAAAAGCACTGTCTGCTCTTCCACAGGTCCAGAGTTCAAGTCCCAGCAACCACAACCATCTGTAATGGGACCCGATGCCCTCTTTTGGTGTGTCTGAAGACAGCAACAGTGTACTCACATACATAAAATAAATAAATCTTTTTTTTTTTAAATCCCATTTTCTCCCCACAAAGGCCACAGCTACTGTCCATCCCTCTTGATAAGGTCAGCCCATTGCAAAGGAGGAGGTCTAGAAAGGTCATCGAGGCCCCCAGGGATGCTTCCCAGGTGTGCCTTCTGATGAGGGACAAAGCTGGGGACATCTACCCAGGAAGGAATCGAAAGGTGCAGGTGCTCTGGGACATCTGCCATCCAGTAACTAAGGGACACAGGGCTGTGGTCCTCTGCTGGGACCAGAATCAGAAACACCAGTCTAGCCACAGACTTCTTCCTCTTATGAGGCAATCTCCCTTCCCAGTCAGCAACTCAGCAAAATCTCAGTGGTGAGTAACGGAAGCAGTCTGAGGACTCCCCTAGTCCAGGCATAGCTCCAGAGAGGTCTAAGGCCATCCACATTGCTCACACCACAGAAACAGACCTCAAAGTCATGTGACCCTAAGTCTGTCTAGGAAGCAGGTTTCTCTTTGGCACCCTTACCCAGCCCTGGGCCATCTGCCCAGCCTCTCTTGCAACCACACAAAAACTCAGGTCGAGTAACCCCACCCCCCTGGACCACTCTTACTGGTCTAAGAGCTTTTCCCCTATCCCAATTATTCAGCCCCACTGCTCCCAACTTACCTGCTAATCTAGAAGAGGGCTGTTTCCTCTGCCCAAAGGTATGGGCTCAGAGTCTCCTCACCTCCCTTTTTGGTCTCAAGTTCTTCTCAAGGCTTTACCTAAAATCTGCAGTTAGTAGAGAGAAGAGTTTGGCCTTTTGCGGCTGGCTACCGAGGTGGGGGATGGGAGACTTACACTGAGTAGTTCTGACTAACCAATGATAAGGAGTGGAGTGCCAGGTCAGATGGGTAAAAGGCCCATGAAGGAAAGGGATTACATTAAGGTCACAGTGAGCAGCTGGCGGGGACAGAGCTGTAAGCACAATGGTCGGAGATGGAACAGACTTCACAGGCTTCCAGTCCAGCCTGGGACCAGCACTGAAACACGAGATTTGGATTGCATTAGGAGGTGGGACAGCGAGCACCTGGCCAGGACGGGTTGGGGTGAGTCCCAAGCCTGGCGTAAAATCGGTGGGTTGCGTGTGTAACTCCGGAGCTAACTCGATCCTGGCCTAGGACTGAATGGAGAGCCGCCCAAGGCTAAGGCGTGGCGGGACCGTGCACCAGAGAGCAACAGGGAAAGTCGCTGGCGGAGCCTTGCAGGAATCTAGTCTCAGCAGTGAGAGGGGACTCCGAGGACCCAGGAACCCTACAACCCCACCTTACACCTCCCATACCTCCTTTCACAAACCTTGTAGGCGTCGCTCCAGAGCCGACTCTAGAAACACGTGAGTTTGAATCACATGACGTCCAGCTAGCACGGGCCGCAGGACACTCTGGGAATTGTAGTTTTTTTAAGCCTGTCACTCTCGGACCACACCAGCTTCTCAGCCCAGCACCAGTTCTGAGCCAGCTTGGTTCTCTGCCAACCCATTTATCCGGTTATTTTTAGAATCGGTCCCTTGGCCAAACTAAACATTGTTCCTTCCTCCTGGAAAGCGCGTTAAGAGGTTTGGCATCTTAGTACTCGGGAGCCATGGGCCAAAGCTATTTGGCCTCATTATGTTTGTTCCTGCATTCATTGCCCCAGCAAGTGACTCCAGAGTTTCTTTGACTGAGGAGTGTGAGGGACCATTGAACAAGAGCCAGAGCCAGTGTGAGCATGCGTTAATCCCTGGCTACAACCTTAAGGCTAGATTTCAGAAGGGTTTGAGGCGGTTCAGGCTCTCGACCTACTGAATGAAGGTGTGAATGCCTAGAGCTTTGACTTCGGTACTTGGCTGTATGCCACTTACAAAGGAAATCCTTTTCTGCTTCTTCCTCTGTGGGTCTAGAGCTTGAATCTGGGCTCTAGGCAAGGGCTATACCTTTCGGTTACAGTCGCAGCTGGTTTAATTAATGTTTCCTTGTATTTTGGTGTGTCTGTGTCGTCACAGCATTCATGTGGAACCAACAGGGCAGCTCTCACGAGTTGTTTCTCTCTTTTCATCCTGTGGGTCCTGGGGATAGCATTAAGGTTTTCAGGGTTGGTAACAAGTGCCTTTACTCGTTGAGCCTCTCAATGGGCCTAAGTCTCATTTTAAAAATACGGAAAATGCTAATTTGGGTACGTGACGCATGCCTGTAAACCCGGCATTCGAGAGGCCGAGGCAGGAGAGTTGTGAGTTTGAAGCTAGCCTGGGTTCCTGGGTTCCACAATAAAATCCTGTCTCAGGGAACAGTGCAACACTGTTTCCCCCCCCCCCAAGATGAAAAGGGAGGTGATGTTGCTGAGATAAGAAATGTGCAGACGGGGTTGAAATTTAGGAGAGATCTGTAGAGCCTGCTTGCCCTAGCGGTCACATAGCCCAGAGTTTTTTTTTTTTTTCCGAAAAAAAAAAAAAAAAAAAAAAAAAAAAAAGAAATGCAGCGTAAGAAATAATATGGAGAGATCTGTGTGCTGGTTTGCTTCAGCGCACATAGCCACAGAGCTTTAAGACAGCGTCATACAGCCAGAATGTTGACGTTGACACAATCTGTTGATAATCTTCATTATTTTTAAATTTACTTATTTTGATGTATATGGGTATATCTGTGTGTTTGTCTGTGCATCCGTCTGTCTGTCAGTCCATCTGCCGGTCTGTCTGTCTGTCAGATGCCCGGCTGATGCATCATATCTCCTGAAACTGGAGTTACAGACAGTTGTCAACTGCTGTGTTGGTGCTGGGAATTGAATCTGGCCCCCGTGGAAGACCAACCAGTGCTCTTAACCCCTGAACCTCTGCTGATACTCATTTTTTTTTAAAGATTTATTTATTTCATGTATGTGTGTACACTCTCTCTCCAGCCCAACATTCTTCTTTAAAAAAAAAATTATTTATTTTGTGTATATGAGTACACTGTAGCTGTCTTCAGACACACCAGAAGAGGGCATCAGATCCCACTACAGATGATTGTGAGCCACCATGTGGTTGCTGGGAATTGAACTCAGAACCTTTGGAAGAGGTCAGTGCTCTTAACCACTGAGCCATCTCTCCAGCCCCCTGCTAATATTCTTTAAATCTCTCACTTTGCTTGGTTGTATTTGTTCTATAAAATTTTACCTCACATGAGCGAGATTGGACCTGAGTTCAGTTCCCAGTGCTTACAACACCTGCATCTCTAGCTCCAGGGGATCTAACACCCTCTTCTGGGCTCCAAGGTGCCTCTCTCTCTCTCTCTCTCTCTCTCTCTCTCTCTCTCTCTCTCTCTCATACATGAAAGAAAACAAACAGAAATGTTGATCACAGGAGTAAGGCTGCATATCCATATCACATAAAAGAGACCAAGCATTCCCATCACCATAGGGCTCTGTCCTTTTTAAAAATAAGAAAATAAAACAAAATTAGATAAAAACAAAAACTACATATGAATTGGTCAAAACAAACAAACAAACAAACAAACAAACAAACAGGAAAGAATCCTGTTTGGAAAAGGAATAAGAGGGGCTGGAGAGATGGCTCAGTGGTTAAAAACACTGTCTGCTCTTCCAGAGGACCTGAGTTCAATCCCCAGCAACCACATGGTGGCTCACAACCATCTGTAATGGGATCTGATGCCCTCTTCTGGTGTGTCTGAAGACAGTGTTCTCATATACACAAAATAAATAAATCTTTAAAAAAAAGAAAAAAGAAAAGAAAAGGCACAAGAATCAGAGACCCACACGTTCACACACTCGGGAATCCCATAAAAACATTAAACCAGAAGCCATAATATGTATGTGTGCAAAAGACCTGTGCAGGCCCTGCACATGCACCAGTCTTTGTGAATTCATACGAGCTTTGACCAGATTGATTTAAAGGGCCTTGTTTTCTTGGTGTCCTCCAACCTGTTACCCTCTTTCCAGCTCTTCCTTGGGGTTCCCTAAGACTCAAGGGGGGGGGATTTGATGGAGACATCCCACACAGGGTCTCCGACTCTGCATGATATCTGGTGTTGGGTCTCTCTATTTGTTCCCGTTTGCTGTAGGAGGAAGCTTCTGTGATGATGGCTGAGCAAGGCACTGACCTACGAGTACAGAGAGTCAATCTATGAGTACAGAGAGTACAGAGAGTCAGTATTCCCCCCCCCCTTTCTTTTTTAGAACAGCAGTATTTGGTTTTTACCCTAGGTCCCTAGATTATCTGGTCCCAGGTTCTTGGTCTCCCAAGCTGTGTCAGGTATGGGCTTCATCTCATCGAGTGGACCTTCAGACAAGTAAGACATTGGCTGGCTAATCCCACAAGCTTTGTGCCACCACCGCCCTAGCAGATCTGGTAGGCAGGACGCCATTGTAGATCAAGAGATTCAGGGGTGGGTCGGTGTTTACATTTCTTCTCTGGTAGCACGGAGTAATTTCCTGTACCAAAGGCAGGAAGGGCGAGGGCTCCATGTAGGCACCAGCTCGACTTCTCCATGTTCGAGATTTGCCTGGGTGTTGTCTTCGGCAATGGGACCTTGCTGAGTGTGTGGAGAACAACCTGTGGTCTTGGCAACAGCCTGGTTGTTTGGGGAGGGGGGGTTCCTACTGGACCCATTTGGCCAACAATTCCAGTTCTGGAAACTTCATTTGGTGACAAGAAATGGCCAGTTGGGGGCCCTGTCTCCCCAGGCTTTGGTGACTTCATTTAGAGCACCTTCATATATGAATGTATTTTAGGAAGCTTCTACTGTTCTAAGTTTCACATGGCCCTTAATTTTAGCTGTGCTCCCATATCCCCTCCCTCATCCCCTCCCTCATCACCTCCCTCATCCCTCATCCCCTCCTCCCTCTCTTTCCCACTCGATTCCCCCTGTTACAGCTCCCCACATCTGGGTTCCATTTCTTCCTGCATTCATATTATTCATGCATTTCATCTCTTCATAGTGTCCCAGGTCTGCTGATGCTTTTGTGTCAGTTTTTTTTTTAAACTTTTTCTTTTGTTCTATCCTGTCTTCAATGCATCTCTTGTATTCCCTTGTTGGTGAGACTTGTCTCTGAGGATCCTGTTCATGTTCCTAACTTTTTCATTTCTGGATTTTCTTTTTTTGCTTCTATTTCAGCTTTCATGTTTATATGAAACATAAACACAAATGTGTGTCTATGTGTGCGGATGTGTGTATATATATAAGTACACTGTAACTGTCTCAGACACACTAGAAGAGGGCACCAGATCTCATTACAGATGGCTGTGAGCCACCATGTGGTTGCTGGGAATTGAACTCAGGACCTCTGGAAGAGCAGACAGTGCTCTTAACCGCTGAACCATCTCTCCAGCCCCCAGCCCTGCTTTTGTTTGGCTTGTGCTCTGTCGTGGTTCTCAGGGCCTGCTGTGGAAGGGACCCAGCTCTAGTGGAGAGGAATTATCCTGGCTGTTATTGTGTTTTTATGCTAGCGTCTAGACATCCCTGCTTGGAAAGATTGTAATTCTGGCCTTGTCCTTTTCGGTCGGATGTTTTGTTTCTCCGTCTCTGTTGGCCTCTCTGGGTTTTAGGACAGTATGGAGACTGCATGCTGCCTTGCAGGAAACTCTTCTGAGATCCTACAGGTGTGGCTACTGAGGGTTCCAGGTAAAATGTGTTTCTGGGTATCGGGAGTTGGCGTCTGGAACGAGTTGGAGCTTCGAGGGTCCACAGGAGGCGGGGAAATGGAGGGAATCAGGATCTGCTTAGTCCTCGGGAAATTGGGGCAGGGTGTGTGGGATGTGCGGAGATGGTCTCCAGAGCAGGGGATGAGTTGGGATTGGTGTGATAGATAGAGTGAGCAGGTTCTTTTTTCGAGCATCGAACCCAGGGCCTTCCCCCTCCATCTTCTTGTATTCTTGCTGAGGCCATTTTAGGTTTAACTAGAATTCGATCTCCTTGGAGAACCCCATGAAAATTTACCCAACTCCATTCTAGGAACCTGAAGTCAGTATGTCACAGCTCAGTCAATCTTCTGCCTGTCTGGGCAAGCCTCCCTGCCAGCTGTCTGCTTAGCTTCTGTTAAACTGCTTGCTTTCACAAAGCCTCTCCCCGCGGCTGCTAAATGAGATACGAGGATGTGGTTTTTACTTTTTTTTTTTCTTCTCTTTTAAAGACTTATTTATTTATTTATTGTATATGAGTACACTATTGCTTTCTTCAGACAAGCCAGAAGAGGGAGGGCATCAGATCCCATTACAGATGGTTGTGAGCCACCATGCTGCTGGGATTTGAACTCAGGACCACTGTGAGCAGTCAGTGCTCGTAACCACTGAGCCATCTCCCTCCTCCCCCAGGTTTTTACCTTTAAAAGTCCCATGCTCTAAATGTTCCACACTACTTTTGGATCCCGAATACCTAATTGTAGTTCCAGTCAGCTGGGATAGACTTTCAGCTGGCTCTAAACTGTATCTGAGTGAGCATCTCCGGGGGGCTCCCCATAACACTGGGAGAGTGGAGGGAGAGTGAAGATCTGCGGTTAGCCTACCTGCTTCCCTGGCCAGAGGGGCCTGTGGGCTTCCAGGGAGTGCCTGCCTGCTAGAGATTGGAGCTGGGATAAAGCAATGAGTGTGTGTGAGTGTGTGTGTGTGTGTGTGTGTGTGTGTGTAAAGTTAGGAGAGAAATATCTGTGACCAGTGGAGATGAGGGCCAGGGAGACGGGTGGGAAGAAAGGCTTCAGCATTGAATATAGAGGAACAGAGGGACAGATATGTTCTTAGCCTCCTACCTGCTTCCTGGCTGGAGCAGTCCTTCAATTCTCACACTGGCTCTCTTAGCCAGGGTCTCTATTCCTGCACAAACATCATGACCAAGAAGCAAGTTGGGGAGGAAAGGGTTTATTCAGCTTACACTTTTCACGTTGCTGTTCATCACCCAAGGAAGTCAGGACTGAAACTCAAGCAGGTCAGGAAGCAGGAGCTGATGCAGAGGCCATGGAGGGATGTTACTTGCTGGCTTGCTTCCCCTGGCTTGCTCAGGTTCTTATAGAACCCAAGATCAACAGCCCAGGGACGGCACCACCCACAGTGGGCTGGGTCCTCCCCGCTTGATCACTAATTGAGAAAATGCCTTACAGCTGGGTCTCATGGAGGCATTTTCTCAACTGAGGTTCCTTTTCTGTGATAACTCCAGCTTGTGTCAAGTTGACACACAAAATCAGTCAGTACACTGGCCTCCCACCAGACATCTCCCAGAACCGCTAATTCGTCCCCTTTCTTTATGTATGTCTGTGTTGTGTGTGGTAGATGCCTGTGTGCACATGTATGTGGGTACATGCGCCAGTGGGCAGGAATGTGGAGGACAGAGGACACTGGTGTCTTCCTCCCTTGTTTTCGGCCTTATTCTCTCAAGATGGGGCCTGTCACCAAACCTGAAGCTGGTCTCTTTGAGTAGACTGGCTGTCCAACGAGTTCAAGGAACTGCCTGTCTCTACTTTACTCATGGGAGTCCGACTCAGGGCTCCACGCATGCGCAGTGGGTGCTCTTACCCACGGAGCCGTCCCCCAGACCTTCGTTCTCTATTTCTTCTCCCTTTAAATGGTGTTGAGGTGGGTTTGGTGGCGCAGGGGAAGCACAGATCTTTGTGAAATTGATGCTGGTTTGGTCTACATAGAGTCCCAGGACAGCTAGAGATACACAGTGAAATCCTGTCTTAAAAAAAAAAAAAAAAAAAAAAAAATCGGGGCTGGAGAGATGGCTCAGCAGTTAAGAGCGCTGACTGCTCTTCCAGAGCATCTGTAAATGAGATCTGACGCCCTCTTCTGGCGTGTCTGAAGACAGCTAGTGTACTCAAATGCATAAAATAAATAAATCCTAAAATTCTACCTTCTCCATTCGGGCTGCTGTAACTGAGTGCTGTGAGCTGGGCGTGTTAAACGATGGAGGCGCTAAGTTGATTTTTTTTTGTCCTGGAAAGGGTTATCTCAGATCTGGAGTCTGGCTCTGGAGAGAGTTCACAGGTTAAGAGGGCTTGCTGCTCTCGGAGCTGGGAAAACCTGGGATTGGGTGCCATTCCAGAAGCTTCTGCCGTGGGGAGCACAGGGAGGAAGCAAGCTGACTCCCATCTCTTCCAATGAGGGCCCTGACATCACAGCAGGATTCTCCACTTCCTGCAGGATCCCATCCTCATAATAAATTACAATACAGATTAAAGTCTATACTTTTTTGGGCAGTTAATTGTTTTAAAATGTCTTTGTTTTATTATGAATTGAGGGTGTGTATGTATGTGTGTGAGAGAGATGGGGGTATCACCAGGTAGCCCTGGCTGGCCTACACCTTCCTATGTAGACCAGGCTGGCCTTGAACTCACAGATAGTCCCTGCCTCCTGAGCGCTGGGATCGAGGCTGTGCCACCATGCCAAGCTTATGAACGGATTTTTGTGCAGTGGAATAGATGTCAATTTTTCATATTTGTTTTATGTATGTGTTGTATGTAGGTTAACTAGGCGTGTGCATGGTGCCCTTGGAGGTCAGAAGAGTACATCGTATCCCCTGGAACTGGAGCTACAGATGACTGTGAGCCGCCGTGTGGGTATTGGGAACCCAAACTGGGCTCTGGGTAATAGCAACCAAGTGCTCTAAACCCTTGTGCCATCTCTCCAGTCCCCAGTCTCAATCTTCTACAGGTGGATATCTAGTTTTTGTCAGCATCGTTTAGTGAATGTCTTTTCCCAGGGTGTGTGTGTGTGTGTGTGTGTGTGTGTGTGTGTGGTGACTGCACACATGCCACTACACATACACAGAGAACGGAGGATAACTTACATGAGTCAGTTCTCTGCTTCTATCATGTGGGTCCTGGGGATTGAATTTAAGTCATCGAGCCTGGTGGCAGGCACCTTTACCACCTACTGAGCCACCTTGCCAGGCCCAGTTTTTGATATCTTTGTTTAACAAAACAAAACAAAACAAAACTCCTAGGTGGTGGTGGCTCACTGCTTAAGGATCTCTGGGTTCAAAACCAGCCTGATCTACATAGTAAAATCCAGGATAGCCAGGGCTACACAGAGACTCTGCTCAAACTGCCCCGCTCAAACCTCAAAACATCACCCCTCCCCCCAATCCAGAACAGTAGATGTCTACAGCTGCGTGGATTTATTGGTCTTCTGTTTTGTTGGACTAGTCTGTCTTTGTGTGGTGCTGGCTTTGTTACTATGGCTTTGTAGCACTTTGAGATCAGGTATTGATTCAGCTGGCAGGTTTTTCTTCCCCCCCCTTTAGGATTTCTTGGCCTATGTGTTGTCTTTTGTGTTCCCCTGTGAACTTTGTTACCTTTTTTTGTTTTGTGATGCCTCACCCTCCACCTTTCCCTCAGGACTAAGAACACAGAAACATCTTGCAAGCAGGAGAACCTGAGTTCAGATCCCCAGACCTGATGTAAAAAGCTGGGCATAGCAGAGGGCTCCTGTATGGGAAGATTGGGGGGGACCCTGTTGGCCAGGTTGACCTATATGGTTAAATTCCAGACCAGTGAGACACCTTGTCTCAAAGGTGTGGAAGGCCTTTCAGAACTGACATTTGAGACTGTCCTCAGACCTTCACAAGGGTGCAATATATACCTCCTCCCCCCAATGAACGCACAAATGTACATGGAGGTCACCGAGCAGTGTGCTGGGAATCTCAGAGCAATAACAATGTAAAAGACAGGAGTGGGCAATGAAGATAACCTCACGGTTTGGGATAAAGCCCTGAAGTCACTGTTCATCTCTTACAAGATATTAAAACTTATGGCTACAGCCTAGTGTATTGATGCCACAGTGCCGACCCTTCCCATATTAATCTTCCTCACTGAGGACGGGGGCTGTTAACCCATGATTGTCCTAGATCTAGTTCATGTCACCATTTATTTAACTATGACCTCAACTCCTTTAGACAGCTGGAGTCACCTCTGTCCCTCTTCAATCCTTCTGCAAGATCCCTTGGGAGATCTCCTGACTTCTGAGGAACAACACTTTTGGACCAGACTCGCTGAAAGTCAGCATGAAGAGCAAGATGCACTTCTGGTTGGGACTAGAAAGCTGATACATTATTTGGTTTACAGTCAGCTGAACGTGACTTCGGATTTTTGGAATATATGTCCACTCTTACCCCTTCCTCCCATTAAGTGGAAAAGCAGACAGTGGCTGGG
The DNA here is from genome assembly GCF_011064425.1 of Rattus rattus. Classification (NCBI taxonomy): domain Eukaryota; kingdom Metazoa; phylum Chordata; class Mammalia; order Rodentia; family Muridae; genus Rattus; species Rattus rattus. Next base: position 2,676,626 of record NC_046170.1, read on the forward strand.
TCTATAGTAATTTTATTGTAACAGAGAAAACCAGGTACGTCTACACGGTTAGAGCAGATGGTGGTTATCTTTCCCAAGGGCTGAGTCTGAGCTGGGCTGGTAGCACACAAACCCCAGAATAGCTCCTTCCGATCCTACCCTGCATGTCTGACTCATGTGAAGACAGGCTGTGCAGCCAGGATGAATGAGGACGTCCAGCTGGGCAGAGGCCCTGCCCCTGTAGGAGCCAATCAATCACTGAAGAGGACTCTGAAATCAAGGGCAGGGTCCCACTCTCCCCGGCTCTTTGCTGAGACAGAAGGCTATGGCATGAACAGAAAAACTACGTTCTTTATTCTTAGATCACTCCTAAGGATGAGGTTGATGGTCAACCGAGCAGTAGAATGGGATGAAACTCCAGGCTACAGAACAGCCATGACAAGAGGCAGGCGGACAAGACATTACATCTTCTACTGTCCCTGTTGGTTTTGTAAAGCATAATTTCCATAATGTGGTCTGCTGACACAGTTGCTCCACACCACGAGGACACACTCGATAACTGTTAATGACAGAACTAGTTATTCTTCTCTTACAGCCTCTAATATGAGAGGCTCTACCGGGGTCCACAGGGGAACCCCTGACACCACCTGAGGCTTCAGGTAAAGTTTCTGACCTGTGCCGATGCCGTGCTGACAGGTTTTTGGTGCTGTGATTTTTTTGCATGTGTAAACTTTCAGAAAAGCTGGAGACAAAAGGATGAGGGAGAGTTTGGTTTAGAGCCAACGAAGTTCCAGATACCAGCCGTGGGAGACTCTGCCCTACCTCTTTTCCGAGGAACTCGTTCAATCGCCAGGAGTTATGCACCGTGGTTGAAAACAGGATCTACTCACCACCATCCACCCTCCCTCACCCTGCACGTGACTCTCATGAGAGCAAAGGCTGAAGGGAAAGTGGTCTCTGTTTCCTTGCACCTGGTGATTACTTGGTGACCTGGTGAATGGCGTGGGCGAGGTAGCCCACATTGCCAGAGGTGACCCCGGCCACAGAGATTCGGCCATCCTTTGTCATGTAGACTGAGAACTCCTTGGTCAGCCGCTCCACCTGCAGAAGGAAAATAGCTAGGCAACCAAAGCTATTTTAAAGCAGGATGATGGGGCTGTGAGATGGCTCAGCAGGCTAAGGGTGATGACCTGGGTTTATTCCCAGAACTTATATGGTAGACGGAGAAAACTGACTCCTGAAACGGACCCTCTGACCACACGGACAGAAAAATATGTTAAAAAAGTAGGAGCCAGGCATAGTGGCACATGCCTTTAACCCCAGTACTTGGGAGGCAAAGGCAGGTGGATCTCTGAGTTGGAGGCCATCTTGGTCCACATTGTGAATTCTAGGACAGCCAGAGTTACACTGTGAGACCCTGTCTCAAAAACCAAACCAAACCAAAAACAAACAACCAGACAAACACATAAAAGCTTTAAAGTTGGGGTTGGGGATTTAGCTCAGTGGTAGAGCACTTGCCTAGCAAGCGCAAGGCCCTGGGTTCGGTCCCCAGCTCAAAAAAAAAAAAAAAGCTTTAAAGTAGGACTATGATTTTTAAGCATAAACAGGTAGGGAGAAAAAATACCCTCAATATTAAGCAGGCTCAGAATTTGGCTAGGTAACAGCTCTTTGTCCCTTCCTTTGAACATCATAAGCACAAGCAAACAAGCTATTATACACCATGTGTGAAGTCCTGGGCTGGATCCCCAGCACCACAAAAAAACAAACAAATAAACCCAAAACATCAACAACAACGACAAAAGACCCATAAACGTTCTTTTCCACCTCAAGCCACTGCTGTTACCACCAAACTGAAAAAATAAAACAAAATCAAAAAACAAACAAAAACCGACTCCCACCCCAAGGTATGCACACACACCCATTTTAGTGCACTACGTAGGAAAATCTTGTCTCAAAGATGGGGGTGGGGGTTGGGGATTTAGCTCAGTGGTAGAGCGCTTGCCTAGCAAGCGCAAGGCCCTGGGTTGGGTCCTCAGCTCCAAAAAAAAAAAAAAAAAAAAAAAAAAAAAAAAAGATGGGGGTGGGGTAGGGCAGAGCTAGAAACCAGGCAGTCCCAAGTCCAGGATGAGGCAATGTTAAAACCTTACCTCTCAACACAGCCCCACCACAAAACCACCATCACCACCCAGAACTACCTCATGCCCCCTTTACCTAAGAGGGCTCTAAATTAAGGACACTTGAGTTAGTAGGTGACCAAGGACAAATCCTGGTTTGCAAAGGGTGGGGCGGCTGTGGAGAACAGGGCCTGCTCACCTGCTCAGGCTTTAGGCCGGTGAAGCAGAACATGCCGATCTGGTCGGTGATGTGCTGCCAGTTGTGGGACGAGCCCTCTTTCTTCAGGTTGGAGACCAACTGGGTCCTCATGCTGATGATGCGGTCAGCCATGCCTTTCACCTCCTGCAACCTGTTAGGAAGGCAGAGGGGGGATGTCATGCCCTGGCCAAGCCCCACACCTAAGTGAGAGGCCCGCACTCTTCCACTTGAGCTCTTCTCCTGAATGCCATAGTCCTCGAGTCTCAACATAGTCAGTGCTGGTCGAGAAAGAGAAAGATGTTTTTAAGCTTTAAGTGCTTTGATTGGCGGGGTTAAGTCGGTGCTTGGTGTTCTTGGAGGCCAGAGGAGAGCGTTGCATTTCTTAGACCTAGAGTTATAGATGGTTGTGAGCCACCATGGAGAGACTGGGGTTTGAACCCAGGTCCTCTGGCAGAGCAGCCAAGGCTCTCAATACCTGAGCCACCTCTCCAGCCCCAGAGAGTTTAACTATCATCGTTAACATGTACTGGAGTACAGAGGGAAGTATCATTTGAAAATGGGAACACTAATTTGTTGGTTAAACAGTAAAACATGACACGATTTTAAACATGGTGAAATAAACATCCCTGCCTTCATGATGGAGACAACGGCCTCCGCCGTACAGCAGGTGCTGAGGTCGGAGATGTGGTCACAGCCCGAAAATGGTTGCAACAGATGTCAAAAGCCAAACGTGTAGAAGCCACGGTGGCACAAGGCAGCGCCAGCGGAGCAGTGCTGGGCTGCAGGACGGTCACAGAGTCGAGAGGGGACTGGAGGGGACAGTTTAACTTGCTTGCTTCCCAACAGTCTTCCCTGTTCTCAGAACCGCCAGCTACAATCCATTCCCACGGCCCTGCAGGGGTTTGCTTGTTGACTTTTTACCAACCGGACCACTCTGACGACACCGAAAGTTTATCTCTCGGGGTTGTATGCTCATCTATGATCTCTCTATGACAACATCATGCACAGCTATATCGGAGGTGACGGCTGCCAAGTAGAGACTAAATAATTAAAAAAAAAAAAAGATTATTTTATTTTATGTATGTCACTGTCTTCACACACACCAGAAGAGGGCATCAGATCCATCACAGATGGTTGTGAGCCACCATGTGGTTGCTGGGAATTGAGCTCAGGACCTCTGGAAGAGCAGACAGTGCTCTAACCACTGAGCCATCTCTCCAGCCCCAAATGTTTTGAGCTGGTGAGCTGGGAATGGCGGTAAATAAACACCTGTGATCCCAGTGTAGTGAGAATTCTGAAATTTTGGTTTCTTTAAAGAACACGGAAATATTAGAATATGTTTTCATTTTAACCTGAATGTGGGGGATGTGTAGCTGCTTCGGACTGACCACAGCGGCTGACTATGACTTATTTGCCTCTAGCAGAGGCGTGGTTCTGCTAGCTGCAGATAGTTTCTGAGATTGCGTGACATTTGGGGTTCTGGGAACTTTCCGGAGGGAATATAAATCCTAGCGCCCCAATCGGGAGGGCGGGTGGTTATCGGTCACTCAGAGGGGTTGCAGGAGGGATGTTAGTAGTCACGCTCAAAGAAGAGACAAGGAAGGAATTAAGACTCAGGAATCTCTCTCTCTATCTCTATCCTTCTTTCTCTCCTATCCAGTGATAGGAGGTGAAAGGGGGAGGGAGGCTGAGAGGATAGAGGGTGGGAAAAAGAACCCACAAAGTAGCAAAGACCAGCTACACCCAGCACTTAAGAAGCAAAGGCAGGTAGATTTCTGCGTTTGAGAACAGCTTGGGTTACAGTGTGAAACGTTATCTCAAAAGAAGGAAAATGAACAAGCAAGCAACAGTGGCCAGCAGCTGGCATCACCTCAGCGACATCATTAATCCTGGTCAGGGCAGGGTGGCTCCTGGCCCGAGTGAGATCAGGATTTTACCTTCCGGTGACGAGAGCCACCCAACTTAATTCAGTCTGAAGAGCTGGGTCCTATAGGGACTGAGCATGTGACCTGTGTATCTCACATGCATCGCTCACTTAGCAAAACCCTGCCACCCTCCAGAGAATCAAGTTCTGACTTCTCACAAAGTCCATCAAGTGCGTCCTGACAGGCCGTCTTCTCTAACGTCTTCTCTAACTACTTGGTGTTGTTTTTGAGTCAGCTTTGCATGTAGTCCAGGAAGTCTCAAACTCACTTTGTAGCCAAGGTTGGTCTTCCCTGGGGCTGAGTTATGGTTTTGAACCACTGCATGGGTGCTGGGAATCGAACCTAGGTCCTCTGCAAGGGCAGAAAGTACTCCTAACTGCTAGTCTAGTCCAAAATAAATAAAGCTTCAAAAAGGTATTAAAAAACAGATTAATATGAGAAAATAGGTATTGAGATTGAGTACAGATAATAAAAAATGTTAAGTATGCAGAAACGTTGATTCAGTGCTAGTCATTGAGGAAAAGTACAGGGGCTGGGGATGTAGCACAATGCGTGCTGGTCTACCTGCATGCGACCCTGGGTCTCACCTCCAGCATCACGATACAGAAATATCGTTTGGAGGGAGTTCCCTGTGCCAGGTACTTCAACTGAGCTTGAATTCCAGGGAAGGCAGGCTTTATTTACTAAATGCAGAGATGACAGAATAAAGAACCTGCCATTCTTTTAAGGTGAGGGATACCAAACCTATTTGTGCCAACAAGATGCACACACCCTTCTCCTCCATCTCCTTCTTCCACATATGGAACTATAGGCGGCACGGAACAGCTAGCAGTCATTACCATTGCTTCCGCAAGTCTGGAGAAGTCAGGATGGTTGCAGCGATCCGGGCTCCATTGAGAGGAGGGTTGGAGTACAAGGGGCGGATCAGGATCTTCAGCTGTGACTCCACCCTTTTGGCTTCTTCCGCATCTTTGCAGACCACTGTGAAGGCCCCCACACGCTCACCTGAAAAGGCAGAGGATACAGTCTTCCAGCAGGCTGAAACGAATGGTGCTGGCATTCGCTACATGGTATCTGTTTCTGTCAGAGGAACCATAACAGCCGTTTGTTCTGAGACAGAGTATCAACGCTCTGTGGCCTAGACTGGCATGGAGGTAGGTGGTTCTCCTGCCTCAGCCTCCAGAGAGACTGCATCACAGGTGTGAGCTACCATACCTGACGAACAGTTCCTTATTAGAAATAAACAGTGTTTGACCAGTCAGAATGGTGAATTTGGAGTTGAGGCACAACAGAAAGCACTCGGGGGCTTTTAAAAATAATTTCCCCCCACAAAGCTGGTTTCTCTGTGTAGCCCTGGCTGTCCTGGAACTCACTCTGTAGACCAGGCTGTCCTGGAAATCAGAGATCCTCCTGCTTCTGCCTACCAAGTGCTGGGATTAAAGGCACACACTATTACAAACACGGCTCTGCTCCTTTTCAAAATCTTATTTATTTTTATGATTTATTTGTATGTGACTTTTATTACTTGTACTTTTCCGAACTGGTAATACAATTCAACTTAAAATTTTCTTTTATTAGTTCTTTGATAATTTCAGGGTGTCGTCGTGTGGCCCTGGCTGCCTGGCACTCACTGTGTAAACCAGGCTGGTTCACAGACATTCCCCTGCCTGTGACTCCGGAGTGCTGGGATTAAAGGTGTGTGCCACTGCGCTTGGCATTACCTTTTCTATTTATTTATTTATTATTTTTTTCTGGGGCTGCTGTGGTGCACCCCTGTGTGTATGTGAAGGTCAGAGGACAATCTCTCCTTCAACCATGTGGGGTGAACTTCAGTCATCAGACTTGGTGGTGAGCACTGTACCTACTGAGCCTTATTGCTGGCCCGGGATGGCTTTTTACTGTATTTATCTCCTTGGCTCCTGTATCACTTACTTTGCATGCGGAAATAACTAATTTTTCTTTTTCTTTTTTTGTTTTTTTTTTTTCACTACAGGAATTTCAGGACGCTGAAGATATATATGTCTGAGAAAACCTACAGTACTCTCCCCTTCTTAGGAATACTGCACGTCGGCGACCTGCAAATGTGCGCACAGAAGCATGTGAACTGTCCCCACAGATTCTCTGTTTTGCGGCATTCTCCCCAAGCTCTCATCTGAGAACACGCCTTACTTTGGGCCCTCTGGCTTACCGTACAGGCCCATGTTCTTGGCATAGGATTGGCAGAGGCAGACATTGATGCCCTGGTCGATGAAGTGCCGCACGGCCCAGGCGTCCTTATCACCATCGCCGCTGGCAAAGCCTTGGTAGGCCATGTCAAAGAATGCGAAGAGATTCTTTTTCTGGGAAGGAACAAGAAGACCAGCGTTTGAGGCAGTCCACCTGCAGATGCCAGGCTACTGTATGTGCTGTCAGCACCAGGCGTGCTGACTTCACCCAAACACATCAGCGGCTTCTCCACACGTGGCTGATGCCAGAGTTAATTTATCACCGGACTTTACGGCCATGGCTCCTCAGGCCTGCGGTGGTGCGGGATATGACTTTTGGGCAGGACTAGCATCAGTCTTTCTGATCCTGGGGCTCACGAGAAGACCTTATGGAGCGCTCTCTGTTGGCTGCTTCTGGGTCTTATTCTGTTTGAAGCTGAGGGTTTTGACAGAAGCAGTAGGAATGGGGGCAGAGGAATTCTCTCTGGGAATTAGTGTCTTTGGTCACAGCCAGCTCCTCTCAAAGCAAAGGCAATGCTGGGCGAAGGGCCGAGCAAAGGAGGGGGCACAGAGATGGGCCTCACAGGACTACCATGTAGCCACTGACTAGAACAAACAGGAGCCACCAGCAGGCCTCCTGGGCTACAACCGCTGCTGGGCCAAAGACAAGTTCTCGACATTTTTATCAAAATTCACTACATCCAGGCTGAAGGATGAAAACGATTTTCAAACTATTCCCATATCGTCAATTTCAGAACCCCTTCCTGGCAGTTATCCATGTGTGAGGTTGGGAGGCAGGTTCAGGGCTAAGCAACCAGTGACTGATTTAATCCTCCTCACCTTCACCACCGACGCCATTTCCTTCCACTGCTCTGGACGCGGGTCCACGCCCGTGGGGTTGTGAGCGCAGGCGTGCAGAAGGAGAACACTCTGCTCTGGGATTTTCTAAGGAGAAACAATGGAGATTTTTGCTGTGAAGCTTCAAAGGAAACAGCCGACACCCTATAGGTCACTGTTAGCTGAGAAGTGAGAACAGGAATCTAGGAGCTAACCGGCCTCCTCTAAGTCAGATAATGAAACCAGCTGGGAGACACCAACCGTCTGGCCTGGGAAGCCACACTTACTGATATGTCTTCTAAGGCTCCGGAGAAGTCAAAGCCGCAAGTCTTGGGGTCATAGTATCGATAGCCTTGCAGCTGCATGCCGGCATCCCTGAAGATGGGCGTGTGGTTTCCCCAGGATGGTTTGGGCAGAAAGACATCTCGGCTGAACTTAAAAAATCTTTGCTAGAAGACGGAATAAAAAGGAGTGAGGAAATGAAGAAAGAGAACAAAATGCTAATGTTTTCCCGAGATGTTTTTCCCTATGGGCTGTAGCAAGATGGCCTGGGTTGGAAGCCAGACTCAGAGAGTTATTCTGGCTATGAGGTAAAACACCTGTGCAGGCCCCGCCAACTGAAAGTCCCTTACAGGGGAACCTGCTGGCTAGTCTTATGTCAACTTATACACACTTAAAGTTATTTATGTTGTTTATTATGTTTTAATGTGGGATCTTGTGGGTTATGATGGTTTGCACATGCTTGGCCTAGGGAGTGGCACTACTGGAAGTGTGGTCCTGTTGGAGTCTGTGTGGCCTTGTTGGAATGGGTCTATCACTGTGGGTGTGGGCTTTAAGACCCTCGTCCTAGCTGCCTGGAAGCCAGTCTTCTGCTAGAATGAAGGCTGCTTCAGAGGAAGATGTAGAACTTTCAGCTCCTCCTGTGCCTGCCTGCCTGGATGCTGCCATGCTCTCACCATGATGATAATGGACTGAACCTCTGAAGCTGTAAGCCGGCCCCAATTAAATGTTGTTTTTATGAGAGTTGCCTTGGTCGTGGTGCCTGTTCACAGCAATAAAACATTAAGACAGAAGTTGGTACCAGGGACTGGGGTATTGCTGTGATAGGCCTGACCATACTTTTGTTCGGAAGAATGTGGATTTGGGGACTTTGGGTTTGGAGAGCAGTGGGATGCTTTAAATGGGGGCTATCCTAGTAGGAATATGGAAGACTTTGTTGCTGGGAGTAATTTGAATTGTGCGGACCTGGCCCAAGAGGTTTCAGTGGAGAATTTCAACATATGGCCTGGAGAGTGCTTTCGTGGTATTTTGGTGAAGAATGTGGCTACCTTTTCCCCTTATCTGAAGAGTCTGCCTGAGGCTAAGGTAAAGAGACTCAGATTAATGGCACTGACAAAGGAAGCCTCAGAAACGCCCAGCAGAGATCTGTATTCTGGTTAAGTCTCTTGAAGAACATTTTAAACAAGTCTAAGAAAGGAAAAATAGGAAATCTATGGTTGGAGTACTAAAGGGGCACCAGGAAGTGAAATGGAGCTAAATCTTATGTTCAAGGAGATAACAAATTAAGGGTCAAGATCTTACCCAGCTAAATTTAGATTTAGGCATGCTGGTACACACTTTTAACCCTAGGAGAGGCTTGCGGATCTCTGAGTTCAAGGTCAATCTACACAGCAAGATCCAGGACGGCCTAGTTTAAGCAGGGAAGGAATTGGACAAGAGGAAGCTGGTGATAATGTAATAGAACGAGGGGGCCATGTTCCAGCCCCAGCAGGCAGCAGAACTCAGCAGCTTTGGCCAAGTGGCTCTGGCTTTTGAGTCCAAATAAAAAGCGTTACTGGGACAACTGATGCCGGTCAGCTGGAGCCAAGAAATTAGTGGCGATTAAGAAAAGATCAACATCACTGGGGTGAAATCTTCTGGGAAGTGTTTTCTGAGAGGACAAAGGAGCTGTGTTCCAGAGGCAGCCAAAGTTGTACCTCGTGCAGCAGCTGTACTTGGTGATGTGTGAGAGTCACCAGGCGGTACGGGTTTTGAAGGCATGAAGGGGTCATGGAGAGCACCTGAGGCTGGGCACTGTGAGGGGCCGTGGAAGGCCATTGGTGAAGGTGCAGCCTCAGTTGCAGTTGACAGCCCAGGACTGAAGGGGTCATGCAAAGGAATAGAGGCTTGGCAGCGTGAAGAGAGCCCGTGAGGGGTTATGGGTGAAGCCTAGCTGCAGCAGAAGAACCCGGCGTATTGGAGATGCCATAGGATGATCCATAGGATGATCCATAGGATGATCTCCAAGAAGAGCAGCAGCAGTGGAGTGGATCAACCTGAGCCGAGAGTACAGTTCTCTGCTACAGAGGGCAGAGCTGGAGAAGTGAGGCCAGTCCTTTGGGGGAGCCCATAAGATCATGTGTGGATCCCAGACTTTGGAACCAGAAGCTGTAACACTGAGGCTGCCTTGGAGACTCCAAGATGTTCAAGATGCCAGAACTGTGGTCTATCTACTGAGGAAAGCTGTTGACAGGGAGACAGAAGTTTGTTACAACAAGCATGAAAAAGGAGTTGGAGATCTGAAGTGTGCTTTGACGTTAGCCATGGAGATGCAGAGTTTGGAGTTTGCCCAGCTGGTTTCCTGTTTTGCTTTGGGAATTACAGTTAAGTGATTGGATGAATCTCAGAGACTTTGAACTTGGTTCTCGTCAGAGTTGCCTTGGTCATGGTGTCTGTTCACAGAGTGAAACCCTAAGTAAGACAGGCTACTGGTGAGAGTGCAGCCCAGTTGCAGGAAAGAACCCCAGCATTTTGGGGATGCCAGTGCCATGGAATGGCCACCAAGAACAGCAGCAGTGATTGGAGCCAGCCAGAGCCTCGAAGACCAGCTGTGTGCTGCAGAGCTGGAGTGACGCAAGCCCTTGGAGGAGCACAGACTATGAGCAAATCCCAGATACCTGGACATTGAGTTCTTTATATTTTTGGTTGTGAGCCTAGCCTTTAATGGCTGAGCCATCTCTCCAGCCCTATTGAGTTCTTTATACTGTTGGAGTTTGGCTTTTCTTGGTTCAGATTATGACTGTACCTTGGTCCTTCCCTCTTTTTTTTTTTTTTTTAAAGATTTTATTTATTTATTGTATGCGAGTACACTGTAGCTGTCTTCAGACACACCAGAAGAGGGTATCAGATCTCATTAAAGATGATTGTGAGCCACCATGTGGTTGCTGGGATTTGAACTCAGGACCTTTGGAAGAGCAGTCAGTGCTCTTAACCACTGAGCCACCTCTTCCTTCTTGAAGGTCTTTAATTTTGATTTTCACAGGAGCCCACAGCTGAAAAGCTGTTTTTAAAAGAGATTTTGGATTATAGAGGGATTTTTTTTTTTTTTTTTTTTTGAGCTGGGGACCCAACCCAGGGCCTTGTGCTTCCTAGGCAAGCGCTCTACCACTGAGCTAAATCCCCAACCCGGATTGGATATTTTAAAGAGACTGAAATTTTAATGTGTCTGAATTTGTTAAGCCTGTTGGTTTTTTAAGTAACTTATGTCTTCATCGTGAGATCCTGGCGTTGAATATGAAAAGAAAGTTGTGGCTTAAAGGTGACAGGTGTATCAAGTTGACAAGGGGTTAGCTGTGCTGGCTAATCTTATGTGAACCTGACAAACTAGCGTTATCTGAAAGAGAATCTCAACTGAGAAGATGCCTCCATAAGATCTCACTGAAAGGCATTTTCTTACTTAGTGATGGGGGAAAGCCCAGCGCATTGTGGGTGGAGACATCCCTGGGCTGGTGATCCCGGGTTCTATAAGAAAGTGGGCTGAGCAAGCCGGGGAAACAAGTCTGTAAGCAGGACCCTCCATGGCCTCTGCACCAACTCCTGTCTCCAGCATCCTTCATCGATGAACAGTGATGTGGAGAGTGTAAGCCAAGTCCTTTCCTCCCTTAGTTTTTTTTTTTTTTTTTTTTTTAAATAAAAGATTTATTTGTTTTATGTATGTGAGTACACTGTCGCTGTCTTCAGACACACCAGAAGAGGGCATCGGATCTCATTACAGATGGTTGTGAGCCACCATGGGGTTGCTGGGAATTGAACTCAGGACCTCTGGAAGAGTAGTCAGCGCTCTAACCACTGAGCCATCTCTCCAGCCCCCAACTTAGTTTTTGATCACGGTGTTTTTGATGTAGCAACAGAAACCCTGACTAAGACGTGAATTGAGTAAGTTAAAACACATGCTCCCTGCTAATTCTGCATGCTGTGAATAGCGGCCCACACCTTTAAGTCCAGCAGTTGCGGGCAGAGGCGGGTGGGTCTCTGAGATTGAGGCCAGCCTGCTCTACAGAATTGAGTTCTAGGACAGGCAGGGATAGACTGTAAGACTCTGTTCTGAAACAACAAAACAAAAAACCCCAAACCAAGAACCAACCCTCCACCCCACCCCCAAATCTTACTATATGCTCAACACACTGACTTTATTATTACTTTACTCCTTATAATTTCCCCATGGTGCCTTCTTCACCAGAAGACAGGAAACTTGCCAGTTCCGTGGAACAAGGAAGCCTGGTGCTGGCTGAGTAGCCACACACAGGCTAGGAAGTCCTATTAACCGTCTACTGAATTTGTTTTTTTTTTTTTTTTTTTTTTTTTTAAAGATTTTTTTTTTTTTTATATTTAGGTGCACTTTCGCTCTCTTCAGACACACCAGAAGAGGGCATCAGATCCATCACAGATGGTTGTGAGCCACCATGTGGTTGCTGGGGATTGAACTCAGGACCTCTGGAAGAGCAGTCAGTGCTCTTAACCGCTGAGCCATCTCCAGCCCCTGAATTTGTTTTTAAGATTTATTTGTTTTATGTAAGTACACTGTCTTCAGATGCACCAGAAGAGGGCATCTGATCTTATTACAGATGGTTCCAAGCCACCGTGTGGTTGTTGGGATTTGAACTCAGGACCTCTGGAAGAGCAGTCAGAGCTCTTAACCGCTAAGCCATCTCTCCAGCCCTCTACTGAGATTCTTGAAGGAGTTCCACTCACCAGAAAGCTGGCTCCGACCCTCAAGGCTCCAGTCCCGGAAATGGTCTGCACAGTTACAAACTGCAGGGAGACACAGAGTCAGTCTCGATACCCTTACACTTCAGAAGGTCATTCTTTCAGATAGTTGATTACTGTGTAGGTAGTTACTTGTGAGTATCTTGTCTGCCTGTCTGTTCGTACATCATGCTCATGCCCTTTGCCCTGGAAAGTCAGGAGGCATCAGATCCTTCGGAACCTGGAATCTGGAGTTACAGATGGTCGTGAGCTGTCTCGTGGGTGCTGGGAATCAAACCCAGGCTCTTTAGAAGAGCAACCAGTGCTCTAAACCAACAAGCCATCTTTCTAGCCCCTGTTCCGTTATTTGTACTGTGTATGCCATGTGTACATGAGCATGAGGTCTACACATGGTGTGCATGTGGTGTGCGTGTATGTAAGACAAAATTTTAGGATATAAGAATTCTTTCTTGATACGATAAAGGAGTGATTTCTACACACAGAAATATAAAGACACTAAAATAGTCACTGTACTAAACGTTATTTTAAAAATACCATGTTTCTTTAAACAGCTAGTCAACACATATATTAGGACGTTAGTAACCTTTGCTTTTATTCTTTGTGGTGCGGAGGATTGAACCTAGGGCTTTTACACGTGGGAGGCTAGTATTCCACCAGTGAGCTATTAATACACCCCAGTCTTTACGTCTTATGTCTCTCTTAGGCAGAGAGATACATTTGAAAGTATATCCATTAAGCCACATTTCCCCTTTTTCTTACAAAAGAAAGTAAACCACAGTCAGTGCGCGTGTCTGTATTTTAGGCTCATGGCCTCTCTGCCCACGTCCTGTGACAGAGCAGCAGAGGATAGTCATCCCAGCCCCACCCTCACGGTCTACTCATGGCTGCTTCTCCCGTCCAAGCTGGGAGCTGAACACATGACTGTGGGGCTAATTATAGGCCTAAAACAAGGCCCAGAGAGGCATTTCTAACGCACATACGACGTAAAAAAGGTGAACTCATCACCAACAGCAAGCTCGGCCAAGGTTTTCAGTCAGATTCTGTCAAGTGTTCATGATAACCGATACAGTTAGACTTCCTGTCTACAGAGTAATTAGTAAGCATGGCCACCTCGGCCATTACACACACATAAATCACCACGTATGCAAACAGAGCAGGTACCAAGCTCTAGCCCTCCTGGCTTACCCGGCCGCTTTTCAACACTTCGCTGTTCTCGCCCAGGGCCAGTTCTGCAGAAGCCTTACAAAAGTCAGCCAGGCCCCCGATGGGTAGGTATTCTTTGTCCAGATTTTTCCCAGCAATCTGGGCCTCTGCCTAGACAAGAAAACATAAGTCTTAGTTTTTTTCTTCTGCCTTCGTCCTACTGAGACGATAATAAATGGCTTAGGAAGTAAATGTCAGAAGCAATGCTGGTATTTAGGCTGGCTATGAACTCCAGGGCCCTCATGGTCTTCCTGCTCAGCTGAGACAGGGCACTCGGCAAGCCATATGAACTTACTGTCTCAGAAGGATAAGTGGAATAGTTGACACTTTGTATTACAGAACGGAAATACTTTTTGCGGTTTTATATTTTAATATAATTTCCGTGAAATAAAATTCTATTTATTTTGAGGTAAGGTTTCCTTGTATGATCCGGTCGGGTGGTTTGGATGAGAATGTCCCACAGGCCCATTTGTTTAAATAGCCGTCCCGCATGGTGGAACTGTTTGGGGAGGGTTAGGAGGTGTGGCCTTGTAGGAGGAAGTGTGTGTGCCTCTGCCTGTGCTGAGATTGCTCTTTTTTAATTGTTTTGAGCAGGGTTTCTCTATGTAGCCTAGGCTGTCCTAGAACCTGCTAAGTGGAATAGGCTGACCTTGAACTTCCTTTGCCCCCTGAGAACTGGGATTAAAGATAAGGTGCCACCATGTCCAGCACAATTACTGGCATATGTGCCATCGTCCTGGCTAAAGGTTCTTATATGAAAGGTAAGTCTTTCTTGTTTACCACTCAACATAAGAGGGCTCTCTTGCAGTGCGTAAGAACGGAACTCATGAGCAATGTGTTGGGTACATGTGAGATGACAAAATCCAATTGAATGTATAAAAGGAATGAATGTCAGGGTACGTGCCAGTCCGGGAACTTTCACTGTGACAATGGGGAAGATTGTCACCCTTCCCGACTTAAAGGGTTGTGGTGAATTGTGGAGATAATGGACAATGATGCTTGGCTGTGGTCCAGCCTACAACAATAGCTCAGTAAGGACTGTGGTCCAGCCTGCAACAACGACTTATCAATGGACAGTAAGGGTTGTGGTTCAGCCTATAACAATAGCTTATCAATCACTGAATACATTTTTAGACTTCTTGTGATGTTGGGCATCAAACACAGGCCTTTCGCAGGCCAGAAAACACTCTATCACATTAATATCTCCAGTCTCCAATAACTTTTGAAAATGTAACAAAAACAGAATGAAAGACGCTATCCTGTAGTTGAGGAAGGGTGGACAGGGCATGCCTCTCTGGGTCTGTGGATTTCGCCACAGCAATCATGATGAGAGGAATGGAAATAAGTGTAGCTGCACCCATAGCTGGCCATTCCTCTAGTTAAGAGAGCCTCTTGTGCCTTCTCAGGATTAGGGACCATGCCTGACTTACAATCTAGCAGGCCTTGTAGCTCTGATCCACTTCCACAGCTAAGAAAGATCATGGTCTAGAAAAACCCAGGGGATTCACAAAGCCTGTGCCAGGACCTCGGGGTCTCCAAGTCCAGCACTCCTTTTGGCTCCCTTCAGGTTCCACATCCTATGCTAGCAGGAGACAAGTGCCAAGCTCACCTTCCGGACACTGGGGAGCACGTAAGGCTTTCCGTTATCGTCCCGGTAGGCACCAACTCCCAGGTTCATCTTCTTGCTGTTGGTATCTCTCTTGAAGGCTTCGGTCACTCCCAGGATGGGATCTGGAGGTCCCATTTCAACATGGGTCCACCAGGAGCTGAAATGAGAAATATTTTACCTCAGCCACATGAGCTAGATTCCTACAGCCAGGTATGTCTCTGCTCTGCCAAAGATCCATTTTGGCACATGTGTGCTACAGAACCAGCTATCCAATAGCACGAAAGCCTTCAGAAGACTGGAGATTAGCATCTTCCACACAGATATGACAAGATGCAGAAAGACAGCACCCAGGTGATTTTGGGTAGGACAGGGTGCGACCACAGGATTAAAACATTTTTTCCAACTTATTAATGAATAATGGATGCGGTTCATATACGTGGTGACTTTTTATCCTGCTGTAAAGAAAAGTGAAAATTAAACTTTCAGGTAAGTGAACAGAACCGGTAAGTTATGAATGGGGTAACTTGGACCCGGAGACAGATGCTGCATGTTCTCTCCCTACCTCAGAATCTTTAGATATAAGTATATAACCTGGAGTCATCACAGAAATCAGGAAGATAAAAGGAACCAAGGAGACAAAGGTATGAGAGGGAGGAGGACAGGACACAGGTGCTATAAAGTGGGAAATGGGAAAAATGAGGGTGGGGATTTAACTGGGAAGCAGAAAGGGAGAGGGGGGCTAATAAGGGGTGTGTGTGTTGTAAATAACTCTAAAATGTTTGAAAAGCCACAGAGAAACATTTTTCATTTCATTTACACACTGTATGGTGCTATGCCACTTAGATAACCATGTTCACCAAGTGCATTAGACCACCTAACAGAATGCCAGGCATGGGAAACGTTCCTTTGGGTTGATCAGGGAAGCCTCAGAGACTCCCAAACTCATGTGACCACTGCCGTTCTCCCCGGAACTGAAGGTAAGGCGCCCCAGCTGAAATAACACATGCCAGCCGAAAGACTTGGCGAAACTGATCTGGAAGCCGCCTCCTGTGAAGCTTTCATTGTATCCTCTGGAAAATGTTCTGCAAGCAGCCAAGGGGGAGGAGCCACCAGTAGTCCTACTCAGCCTTAAAACGGACAAACCACAACAATGACCAGCGAGGGCAAGATGGCTCGAAGCATGCAAGACTGATACTGTGTATCTTGCGAAGATCCCCAGCTGTGCAGTTGTTTCTCTGAGAGGAAATTCATGCCTTGTGGTTGGTGACTGTTACTTTGTGTAGGGCTTTTTGTCTTCCACTTTTCTCTACCCCTTTTCCTGATACTAGATAAGATACCCCCTAACACTAGATAAGAAAAAAAAAAAAAATCCCTGAATAAAGTCAAGGGTTGGAAAGGGGCGAGTTATCTTGTTGGACTACTTCTTGCTGATTTGGGGGTGTCTCGTTCCTTAGGGGCAAGTTTGTTCTTCGTGGTCGGGATATCTAGTTTCTTGTTTCTTCTTTTTGCATGACTACTTAGCAAACCTTAACCAATAGCAACCAACGACCTACCTCTTGGAGCCCTAGCCTTTATATACCCTCTGAGAAGTCTCCAGAATTCCAAACATCACACAACGGCAGAAAGTATCTGCGGCTGACAAAACCATGCCTCTGCCAGAGCACGAGGCAAATCATAGCTGCTGTGGACAGTCCTGAAGCAGCCCCATGTGCCACACCTGGGATTAAAATGAAAACGTTTTTATATACTTTAAAAAAAAAAAAGAAACCTAAATTCCAAAATTGTCATAGTGATGCCTGGTATTACAAACCAGCCAACTGCCTGTATCAAGAACCCCAGAGGAGCACCAGTTCCTATCACTTCCCTAAATCAGCATCCTTCTGAACTGCGCTTTGGATATCCGTGACCCAGAAATGCCTATGTTTTCTTCATTAAGCTCGAAGTTGGCAAGCTCTGACAGGCCTCCACCCTCCTGAGAACTATGCTTACAGCTGTGTGCAAGACGGCCGGTCGGGATCAGAACTACCAATGACTGTGCAGAAAGCCCTTTTAACCCCGGACTATCTCTTCAGTCCAATTTCACCTTATTTTGGAGTCAGGGTTTCTTGCTAGAGCTAGAGCTTGCCATTGGCTAGACGGCCTGGCCACTGAACTCCAGGTTCCACAGGCAGAAGCACTCACCTCATCAAAGTAACTTTTTGCCTGATGTGATCTCAGAGGCTTACTCCCTCCATATAAACCTAGGCCTAGTCGTGGAAGCTAGCCCCCAAGACTTACTGCTGAATAAATTCACCTTTTGTAGCTCTTTCTGAACTCTGGCAGGCTGGTCAACTCAGCTGTTCTGGCGCGAACTCCTCTCCAAGCCGAATGACTCAAACTGCCCTCTCTTGGCTTCAGACTTTTTGCTCTGCTTCGCCTCAGACTAACTCTGGCGCTCTGCTCTGATCTTCTGGCTCCTTCTCCTTCTCTGGCTCAGTCCGTCTCCCCCTGTCTAGTTTGTTCTGTCTTCAACCTGTCTCAGAAAAACTCTCCCTTTTCTCTCTGCTCTGCTGTGTCACATCTTCCTCTGATTCGTCGCCTTGCCACACTCAACTAGACATCACTTTCAAACATGGCTGCTTTCTTCTACGACCTAATTTTATCTTCATTGTTTGGAATTAAAGGTGCGTGTGCTAAGGCCGAGCCACAACACAGCTAGAAGCAGGATTTTACAGTAAACAACGCAATCTTGGGGTTCGTGGTATGATCAAATATCCTGCAACACCCCAAAGTTAGACACTGTCTAGGGGTGCTAGTGATCTGGACTCAGTGCTGCCTGCCTGCCCAGCCAGGACTTGACCCACTGAAGTCACCTGGGCCGGTGACTGTACTGCCAGAGTAGTGTCCCTCATCTGGCCTCGGCTCTTGGTGAATCCCAAGGTGCAATAGAATGTTCAACAGCCATGCTTAGCTTTCCTTGATATTCTTTTTTTGTTTTTGTTATTAGTTCACACGTGGCCAATAAGATAGCAGCAGCAACCAATGACAGTTTATGTTTTCATGCTGAATGTCGTAGAGTTCTATAGAATGGCAGAAGTCTGCTAAGGGCTGACAAGTCTTCTCTCCCTGCCCCCTACACACACACACACACACACACACACACACACACAGAGCTAGAGAAAACAAATGAACAAGTGCGACAACACTAGTCTAGCTTGTGTTGTGGCTGGGGTTCAAACCCAGGGCTTTATGCGTGCAGACAAGCGTGACTCTACCAGTTGAGCCACACGCCCAGCTCCTTGGTTTTAAATCTAGTTCAGGTGCTTCTGTCTACTGGAGCTTACACTAGGATTTCTGCGGCTGAAATAACAAAACCCACCCTCACTGTGTGTCAATAATGTGGAAAGACTAAGTGCCTAACTGACATGTTTTCTACCTCTGTACAGAACTGACGGGCTGGATTACAAAATCCTCAAACAACAGGCTTCTGCTATAGTTCTCAGTACTTACAGCAATCAATTCTTTCCCGGCACCAGTGTAGGTGCAGGAAAAACATGTATTAGGGGAGACTTAACCCAGGTGAAAGGCACAGCTGTTCTGAGTAAAAACTAAATTACTTTTACTTAGTTACAGGAACTCCAGTTCCTAAAATGCTTCTAAGTTCATTTAAGGAAAACTGTGGTGAAGTCATGGGAAGAACTGGGAGTGGGGGGAGGGAAGGTCAGAGGTGATGCAATTTCAGGGTATCCGTGTATGCAATTCTCAAATTTAAAGAAAAACAATATTGAAAATTAGCACAAGTCAAATTTATATTAAATGGGATGAATTATTTGGAAAAGCTTTAATTCAAGAACAACTATTTGTTCCTATTCTCGTTAATATATTTCATTTTTTAATTATTTGCTAGTGAAGGGTTCTACTGTTGAGCCATAACCCCAGTCTGGATTTTATTCTTTTTAAAAGACTTATTTATGTACGTGAATACACAGTCAATTCAGATGCACCAGAAGAGGGCACCGGATTCCATCACAGATGGTTGTGAGCCACCATGTGGTTGCTGGGAATTGAACTCAGGACCTCTGGAAGAGCAGACAGTGCTCTTATCCGCCGAGCCATGTCTCCAGCCCTGGATTTTATTTTATGTTTAGACTTAGAAGAATTGAATGGGTCATATTTCTCACTCCCACCAGCACCAGGAGTTACTAAGGCGCATTTGTTAGAGCACTGGGGGTTATAGGTGTAGATGTGGCTTCAGCCTCTGGCTGGAGAAGCCCACTGGGCACAAGGGCTACGTGCTCTATGTAGCCCAAGGTTGGCCTGGAACTGTTAAGCCACTTGCCCACAGATCCCCTGAGCGCTGGGATTACTGTGTCTGGCTATTAACACAGTTCCAGAGCTCACAGTGGGTGGTGTAGGCTAGTTGAGTGCCTGGTCGCAGCTCCTTACAAAGCTTCTACTTGTGTGGGGTTTAGCTATTAATATTTACTGTGTTGGGAAGTAAACCTGAGAAATCTGTTAGCTATTACTCATCTGAAAACGGGAATTGTAGAAAACCGCTTGAGTTACCATAAATAACACCTTGTAATGCTATGGAAATGGTTTTGACCTTCCAGGTGTGGTGCTGTCTGCCTGAAACCTCGGCCTATGACAGTATCAGATGTATGAAAGGGAGTGTGAGGACAGATTCAGACGGCGCATCCTGTTCCAATCTCCCTCTCTCCTGCCTTCCTTTTGAGAGTGGTAATGGGAGCCTGGGCAACTAGAGCGGGGAGCCCTCATTGCCTCCTCAGAACAAGCACAGAGCTATGTACGGGACCCTCATATGCCCTGGCAGACAGCTTTGTGGAACTTAGCATCTACTTATGTACTGGAGTTCCTGCCTCCCTCATGGCAAGTGTCCAGGTCTCCTACGGTGAGTGCATTCGTCAGTGTCGACCGGTGTGTTCTCAGGTGCGGCCTTCCTAACACTCGCTTAGGTCTGGGATGGAAAGCAAGTATGGCTTATAACTCTGATTTATAACGTGTCTGAAAGTGTTCAATCTGGGTGGCCTAGTTTCCCTGGTGTAGTGATCGCTTTATTCGCTACTGTACAAAACACCATTTTTACCTTTCCCAGTCAGCTCAGATAAGTATTGTGTTGCTCTCCTAGATTTCCCTAAACTTAATGCTAATTCCGTTTTGGCCCTGATTAAATGGAAACCCCTCACCCAGATTTTCTGGCTAGGAATTATTTTCGCCTGCATGTATAGGTGTTTGCCTGCATGTATGTGCACCGTGTGCGTGCCTGGTGCTAGCAGAGGTCAGAAGTAGCAGATCCTATGGAACCAGAGTTATAGGTGGGTGTGAACTCCATGTTGGGGCTGGGAACCAAACCAGAGTTCTTTATGAGAGCAACAAGTGCTCTTAACTGCTGAACCATTTCCCTAGTCCCCAAAGCTAAGATTCTCCACAACTACATTGCACATTTAATGTTAATGTTTTACTGTCTTTTTGGACGAACAGGTAACCCATGTTTCCCAGGTAGTCATGAACTTATTTGTCACATGATCAAATTTCACCTGCCGGCTCCTTATTATGTGGCCTTCCTGAAACTGGATATGAAATATAGGCAAGAAGAATTCTCAGGCTTCCGTTTAAAACAGCGTTTGGAATTTCCTGGAAAAGATTAGCTTCCCTTGTAATTAATGCACCCTCTTGGCAGAATGGGTACACGAACGTATCATCAAACCGCGGGCTTTCACTTCATGCTCGACTACGCCTCTGAGGAAAAAGATCATTTTACAGCTTTTCTTAGGAGAAGTAAGCAAGAAGCTTTTTACAGTTTCATATTACATATTACATAAACAAAGTTGTCCTGTGTGGGTGTGAGAGGGGGCGTGGGGGGGATCTACAGGCTGGCGATCCTTTAATATGATTCTTCATGTCATGGTAACCCCCAACCATAAGATTATTTCACTGCTACTTCATAACTGTAATTTTGCTACTGTTAGGCATCTTCTCCTTGCAGGCAGTGGTAGTGGTTGAGCTAGCAGAGGGTCAGTGCTGGTAAGTTCACCCTTGTGGTGCCCAGCCGGTGGGCTGACCGACTCAAGCTACCACCCAGGCCCAGATCCAGGGCTTTGATTGGCCTGCTCACTGCTGGAGTGTGTGAAAGGCCTGTTCCTGCAGGTTCTCTAAGACATAGGGCAACCTCGGGATATACAAGAGGAGTTCCAGTAAGGATCCGGTACTGACAGTGTAACAGAAGCCAGAGGTCTCGAAACAGACTAATGACTCATTGCAATGAACATTTGCAAGATGCGTGAGCAAAAGGGTGCACTGTGGGAGTCACACTGATTGATACACTAGAGCTTCCATACTTTTTTTTTTTTGTGGTGGGGGAGGTTGCAGGGGCAGAGGATAGATAAGAAGAGACAGGGTGATGAGTGGGATTGGGGTGCGTGATGTGAAACCCATCAAGAATCAACAAAAAGTTCAAGAACAGCTGCTTTAAGGTGTCCTGAGGCGATGATTATAAACTTGCCATGCTGATGTGCTTTATAGAGTAGAATATTAACCACTTCCTGTGAGACTAGCTGTGGGGTGACCAGTAGGGAGACAATTAGCAGTGCAGCCCGGCTGTGAGTCACAGTGATGACTTTGGGATAGGGAACTGAGTATGTTTTTGGCGAACCCTCCCCAAAAAGACAATCGAAGTGCTCGAAGGAGAAAAAGTTAGGGGGTCTTCAGGGAAAAGGGGCCCTGTGAGCTGAATGCTAAGGATGAGAGGGGTAGGCAGAAAAAAATGCCACAGAGCTGAATGGCTCAGGATGAGAGGGTCCTGAGTTCAAATCCCAGGCAAAAAACCCGTAATGGAATCGTGCCCTCTTCTGGTGTGTCTGAGACACAGGGTTAAGAAATAAATAAATCTTTAAAAACAAAAAAAAAAAAAAAAGTAAAGGTGGAGGGGCTGGAAGATGGCTCAGTGGTTAAGAGCACTGACTGCTCTTCCAGAGTCCTGAGAACCCAGAAGCACATGGTGGCTCAACCATCTGTAATGGAATCTGATGCCTTCTTCTGGTGTGTATACAATAAACGAATTAAAAAAAAAAAAAAAAAAGAGTAAAGGTGGAGGGTGTGGAAGCTGCGTGCTGCTGCAGTAGAACCCGGAAGGTATAGAAATCAGGCTCCGGGCGACGTAGGTGAAATGTTCAAGTTCTTTCACCCATGTAGTCTCTGCCAAATGCTTCAGCGGGGCACCGTGAATTACTCACTAGGTTTTCCTAGCCAGCCATGCCCCGTGGAAAGGGCAGCCAGGTAGTGCTCCCCAGCCAGCCTCACTCTCACGAGTAATGCTGGTGGCAGGCTCCGCCCCACCTCTTGGGGCTCCCAACAGAACCCATGCTTGGTGGGCTGTTGATTCTGTTCTTTAAGAGCAGGTTTTATTTCTGACTTGGGATTTCTCAGGATTTTACTTCTTTCAATGGCATCTGTCTTCTACCAGCCTGCCCTGGGCAAAGTGCAGGGATTTAAGTAGCTTACCCACGTATGAACCGCGTGAGTAGAAGCAGGGGAAGTGACTCCCAATCTCAGGAATCCTCATCTGTTAAATGTGCCGTAACTGTTGTCTACCTCAGAGGGTCGGTATTAAGAATGAAAACATGCTCAGAGAGGCCAGGCACAGAGTTTCTGATGTTAACTTGCATTAGTTTCTAAGTCATTAATTACTACAGTTTCACTTGTCACCGTTCAGCCACTGGTGTAGAGCCCTGCGAGACCAGTAAGTAGTGCCATCAGACAGCATATGGCCACAGGAACGTATGGGCAAACGCCTATCTTTCTGGCTTTAAAATTACTGTTATTACTTTACATTCTCAGTAAAAGAGACCTCATCTTTTCCCATTCTTAGCCCTAGGCAAGGAATAAAAAATGATTCCCTAGCTAGGTAGTGGTGGAGCCCACTTTCAATCCTAGTTACACAGGAGGCAGAGACAGGCGGATCTCTGAGGCCGGACTGGTCTACAAAGTGAGTTCCAGGGACAACCAGTGCTCTGTTACACAGAGAAACCCTGGCCTCAAAAGCAAAACCGAAACCAAAACCAAACTAATCAAAACCAAAAAAAAAAAAAAGTCTTCCCTTTCCTCCTTTTAGGGGTTACTGTAGGCTGTGAGGGAGAAACACCGACTTTGAAACAACTCAAATAGGCTTTGGTGGTTTCTCACCCCCAGTTCAGACAGAAGCCATGCAGCCACCTGCCTATCGACATCACTGTCACGAAGCGTGGAGTGAAATGAATACTTTGGCTGTCAAGGACATTCAAACTTCCAGAAGACAACTTTCATTTTTAAAAAAAGGCCCTTAAACAATGGCAGAACTGCCTCCTGAAAGGACAGGAGGTATCATCCTTGTTCAATAGTATGAACAACACTCACATAAAATACGTAGCAGATAAACTCTCTCGAAGCCTCAGCCACGAATATTCTTGCATTCCTAGTAAAACGAATGCCCTGAACAATTTCAGAACACCGAATTTCGAGCAGGTTAAGCATAGGGGCAGTAGTCCTTGGATCAGCCATGACTGGTCAAATTTCATGTTCTCTGTACCCTGTTATCCCTCGCCTTAAACCTTAAAGATTACAGACATGGGAGAGCTCTGCTACCTGTGAAGAAACGGCTTTAGATGAAAACCAGAGTGCTCCCAGGGGGTAAACTGATAACCCGTGGCCTACAAAATTATTCCTACCACTGCCCTTTGGACAGAGGTGCAGGGCCACGAACATTGAGCAACAAACGGTGACCACTCAGCCAAAAGCTGCCAGGTACAAAGTATCGAGATAAGCCTTTCCAACGCTTTGTGTTTCCCAGAGGCTGAAGCAGCTTCTGGAACGTTTCTTACTTATTTACAGCTTCACACTCTAGCACAGGTTGGCTCAGGAGAACAGCCCTGAACTCAAAGGCAATTCCCCTGTCTAATCCCCCCCAACATTTTGTTTTTGATACATATTTTGCAGCACGATTTGTAGATTTTGATCTAAAAAATGAAAAAAAAAAACCATTAAAAGGCTGCATTTGTTCAAAAAAAAAAAAACAAAAACAACCAACCAACCAAAAAAAAAAAAAAAACAAAAACAAAAAACGCGGGCTTGAAATAAAAATATACAAAGTGAAAGGCACTTCACGGGCCAGACATATATCTCTGACAGTGCTTTCCTGGTATGCACCGAGGTCCTGGGTCTATCTCGGGTGGGGGAAGGGAGAAGGAAGCTGGTTGTAGTAACACCAGGAAGGTCCACGTAAGATGACTACAGCAGGTCCCAGGCAGGCCTGGTGTACATAGTATAAGTTTCAGGCTAGTCTGGACTACATAGTAACCCCGGCACTGAAGCAAGTGTTTAGATACAACTCAGGACAAAGTTGCCAAGGTCTCTGCTCTCCCTTCAAATCTAACAGGGAAATGACAGAAAAGGGACGGGAGTCAGGCTCTCAGACTGAAATCACTAAGCAGTCACACCCTCTCGCCAAGTAGTTTAAGTAAAGGTCGCGTCTCTCAGGTATATACGTTAAAAACAAGGGATAGTTCAGGGTTAAAATAACGGGAAAACGGATTTTTCTTCTGCCCATAGAAGTAGCCCTTTTTTTCGTTCTCCAAACTGCAGCATACATAACTCCCCCCAACCCCCATTCTCCACTTCAGGTGGGCAGGC
This sequence comes from Rattus rattus, assembly GCF_011064425.1. Lineage (NCBI taxonomy): Eukaryota > Metazoa > Chordata > Mammalia > Rodentia > Muridae > Rattus > Rattus rattus. The sequence continues at coordinate 2,701,384 of NC_046170.1, forward strand.
TTAAAAGGGCACCCATTGGCACGGAGCCAAAAGCGGACTCTGGGAAGGACAGACTGTTCTACTAGCCTGAAGACTGCTTGAACACATTCAAAGAAAAGAAGGCAACCATAACAAGTTAAGTAGGCTTCGCTCCCGTTAGCGTGTGCTCTGGGGAGGTGTCTGCAGTACTCCAGGAGACTGTCTCAAATCTGCTCTCCTGGGGCTCACGGAAGAAGAATTAGGAGTTACTAGTTCCCGTGTAGGCCTGGAACTTTCTTCTCAGTACACCTCTGTTTAAGATGACTCATTTGTCTTTTTTAAAATTTAAAAAAAAAAAAAAAAGCCAGTCCTCCTGTCTTGCTCACAGCTGCATCACCAGCAACTGGTCCAGTGCCTGGCTCGGAGACACTGGGTTACGAAATATTTAAGGGACGAAAGAGCTGACTGAGTTGCAAAGAAAGATCGATGGCTTCCAGTCAGCCGAATCTCCCAAGGGTTTAAAACAAAGAAAGCGCATTACACTTCAACCCTTTCCCATCCAAAGGCCAGACTGATCCGCCAGGGGAGGGGTATCATCAGGCACTAGTGTGGTGACACTGAGGGAAGGATGCACCACGCCAAGGTCACGGATGCAAGCCGGATCTGGGAGCCGCGAGAACCTCCCTCCATGTGGTCACATTCCCCTCGGCCACGTACGTTGCCGCGGTCGGCTTCTACACAGCACCGCCAGATTTAGCCCTCTGGACCGGGACAGGTGGACCCGCCGCCCCGCAGGGCAGCTGGTCAAGGGCACTCGCGCCCCCCAGCACTACAGCCAATCAGCGACAGGCAGCTCCGGCACCGTAGCCAATCGGCGAGAGGATGGCCCAGCGCCACCGCCCACGTGCTCACCCCTCGCCCCGCACCCCACTGTGCTGAGTCCGCATCTTGGACCCCCATCACCCGCTATTATTAGGGGTCCCGGTGCAGTCGAGAGTCACAGTTCCCATCCCCGGGGACTGCGCTGGCTCTCTGTCCAGCGATGCAGGAAAGGGATGAGGGGTCCTGGGGTCACCGTGAGGCGCAGACACTGGACTCTCAGACCCGGGACAGGCAACCCTTGGGGACACGGGAGGGTGAGGGTGCGCGCGCGCGTCCGATCGCGGGGTAGGGTGCAGGTTTCCCAGGGTCCACAGTTCGGCTGGGCAGGGGCAGGCCCGCGGTCCCGCTGCATCTCCGTATCCCTCCGCTCACCTGGCTCTGGCAGAGGCTGCGGCTGCAAGGCCTGGGTGAAAGGCAGCAGCCATCCCGGAGAGGACGCGACCGGAGTGCAGGAGGGCCATGGTGGGTGGTAAGACGGCAGTGGATGGTGGTAGAACGGAGATCAGGGGAAGCGTCCGCTGGAACCGAGGCGCGGGCTCCTAAAAGGTGAGGACAGTGACTTCCCTGGGCGTGGCTAGAGCGGCCCCACGCCGGAACGAGACATGTCGCAGCGGCCCCTTGCGGTCGGGGGTAGAACGACGACGCCTCCACGGAGGTCGTGGAAACTCGCAAGGACACTTCTAATCAACGCCTACGAAACCTGTGAAGCTTGTGAGCGCGGATGCGCAGTCCGCGGTGCTCAGCGCTCTGCATCCAGTTAACCATCCAGGGTGCCAGAGGCAGCTGCTAGGGTGCCAGTCTGAAAGGTGGGAAGACAGCCTGAGCCCGAGGAAGTATTTTTTTCCCAATGCTCCACAGCCTTTAAGACACAATGTGGCATTCCTTTCAACCCACCAGCTTGAGTTTCCCTAAATGCATGTCTCTCAAGGTCCAGATTGCTTCCGTGTCGCGGTTAGAGGACAGCAGGGACATTTTGTGGGGCAGTTTTGGGGATTAACTGAGATTAGCAGATTATGCCTAAAAAACCAGGGCCTGGTGAGTAAATACAAAGTAACCCATGGCCAACGACAAACTTTTGCACGTCAAATCTTCATAGTTATGTTGGGGAGAAATGAATAACATTTTAAAGGGTAGGTAAATGAATTTGGGACAAGCCCACAAGTTGACCAAGTCCACTCTCAATATGGGCTATTTCTCAGGCACACTTCTCAGAAATCTGTAAAGGGTCAAACCACCTATCAATCTAATTTATGCTCGGTCACGCTAGTTGTATGACAATCTTATCGAATCTGGGGGCCACTGCATGTGCTCCAAACCAGGCCCAGCCACTAATCTTCAAAGTAAAATCAATAGTGGAACGCGGAAAAAGATTTACAATGTGGCCACACTGGGAAGTTGGACAGAAACATCCGGTTTACCTTCCCGGTTCTGATGAGAGGTTCCAATGTAAACATTCCCAGTCAAAGTGGTCCTGCCTGCTATTGACCACCACTGTCTAGGTCCTGACCACCATTGACTCGGGTAAGGCGATCTGATCAGTTGCTAGATTTGTGTAGAATCTCTCCTGGAGAAATTCCCATTTCTTTGGGTACCAATGTTTCAATAGTCAAATTGAGAGACGCAGTGTCTCTTTAGGATGTCTACATTTCTGCCAGGCTGTTACATGAAGTAACATTCTGGCCTCCCCTAACTTACCGTCTCAGTCAGATGGTGTCTCACTGACCTTGGGCTGTATTCCTATAGGCAGTGACTTTGGATTTCTTCACTATTGTAGTGTGTGTGGTGTTTTGCATATGCTTGGCCCAGGAAGAGGCACTTTTAGGAGACGTGGCGTTGTTGGAGGAAGAGTGTCACTGTGGTAACCTTTGAGACCCTCCTCCTTACTGCCTGGAGAACAGTCTTTTCCTGTCTGATGATAATGGGCTGAACCTTAGAACCTGTAAGCCGGCCACCAGGATTGCTTCTTGCAGCTGATTTTCCTTTCCTTTCACCGTTACATAGCCTGGGCATTGCTCCGCTCTATTGAGCAGATTTCCTGCAGATCAACAGAAAGATGAACTTTCATGAGTTAAAGCTGTTTAGATGAATTAATGATTTCATAGAATTCTTATTAAAGTAAATTGAGGAAGAAAGTTGGAAGTTGTGAGATGGTTTCGGTTGTTTTGCTAGAAAGATGTAATAAAGTTAGAATCAAGAATAGAACGTGCCCACTCATAAGTACTAAGGCTGCATAATAAAATGGGCCTGGAGAGAGGATTCAATGATTAAGAGCACTGGCTGTTCTTCCAGAGGATCTGGGTTCAATTCCCAGCAACCACATGGCAGCTTACAATTGTTTGTAACTCCAGTTTCTGGGATACAACACCCTCACACAGACAGACATGCAGACAACCGCTAATGCACATAAAATAAAAATAAAAATAAAAATGGGCTGGAAAGATGGCTCAGTAGTTGAGAGCACTGACTGCTCTTCCAGAGGTCCTGAGTTCAATTCCCAGCAACCACATGGTGGCTTACGACCATCGGTAATGGGATCTGATGGCCTCTTCTGGTGTGTCTGAAGACAGCTCAGTGTATTTATATACATAAAATAAATCTTAAAAAAAAATAAATGCACTTTCATACACTAAAAAGAGATATAGATTTGGGACAAATCTGTGATCAAGGAAAAGGATTCTGACCCAAGGATGAAACCACAGGTGTGCACTATGGCAAGGCCCTGTAAAAGCTGTTGCTTTGAATGTATTATATATTTTTTAAATTGAACATAGATTCTTTTCTCATATAATATACCCTGGTCATAGTTTTTCCTCCCTCTGCTCCTCCCATTTCTCCTTATCTCCCCTCCACTTGCTGTTAGTTTCCTTATAAAAGACAGGCTTCTAAGAGATAATAACGAACACTGAAATCTAAGAGGAAGCAAAGACCATATTAAAGATGGACAAGGCAACTCAATGGGAGGAACAGAGCCCCAAGAGCAGACACAAGAGCCAGAGACCCACAGGAGTCATAAATATGCCACACTGACAGGTATAACATAGGCAGACAATCACGGAGGCCTCGGCTTGGGCTTCAGTCCCTGTGAGTTCACATGAACTTCCTTAGTTGGTTCAGTAGGCCTTGGTGTCCCCCGATCTCTGGCTTTTACACTCATTCCACCTCTTCTTTCACAGGATTTTCTGACCTCGGAGAGGAGGGATTTGATGGAGACCTCCAATTAGACCCTCCGCATAAGACCTGGCTGTGGGTCTCTGCAAATGTTCCCATCTGATGCCAGATGAAGCCTCTTTGATAACGACTCAAAAAGACACTGATCATGGGCAGCGGTGAACTGTTAATCCTCTCTGAGCTCCCAACTCTGCACCCGCCCGAGAGCTCTGTGACTATTTAAAGCCACGAGGAATCTGGACTGTCTTTCTTTTCCTCCATCTTCCTTCCTTCTTTCTTGCTTTGAATTTACAGGGAAACCGCTTTGAACTTGTTATGGACACCTTTCTGTAACATTTTATTTGTGAGGTATATCTTACATAGAGAATTTTTTTTGTCTAAAAAGCTATAAAAAGACTGCTAGCAGTGAAGCTGTTTTCTGCTTCACCTAGTGTGTGTGTGTGTGTGTGTGTGTGGTTGTGTGGTTGTGTGTGTGTGTGTAAAGTTCTCATTGTTCATTAAAGCACAAAATAGTAATAAAAGGAATTAAGTTTTTTGCATTTATTTAAGCACAGAACAGCAACAAAGAGTTACGTTTCCCCAGCATTTATTCAAACACAGAGTTGAAGCAAAAGGAAGCCAGTAGTTTTCAGCCACAGAATAAGAGTGTTAAGTTTTCAGACACCATCAGCTTCTAGTCCCCAGTGCAGTTTAGATTTACAAGGCTGGAGATCATCAGCCATTTGGCTTTAGTTCGACTCTGTGTTCCACCTCACTTCAGGGCTAGCCCCCTGCAGGGACCAGTGTCTCTCTTCCTGCTGCCTGCTGATTCAAGTATAGAACGCTCAGCCATCCAGCCCTGTCCGCATGCTGCCATGCTTCCCGCCATGGAAGCCACCCCAATTAAATGTTTTCCTTTACAAGGGTTGCCGTGGTCATGGTGTCTCTTCACAGTGAAGACCACTTGCCAACCACTTACAGAGGCCCAGCTGTGCCCAGGGAGAGGAAACTGCTCCAAACTCCACACTTTCCACTTGTACCTGAAGACAAGAAGGGAAATAAAGACGTGGGGGAGGGGGGCAGACTCTGGTTTGCGGCAGAGGCAAAAAAGCACAGATGGGAAAGCCTGGTGAGATGGCTCATGCCTGTAATCCTAACACTCAGGAGGCTGAAGCAGGAGGATTGGGATGAGTTCAGGTCAGTCTGGACTCAGAACAAAATAAAACAGCAAAACAACCTAAAAACATCGAAACCGCCTAAAAACAACAAAAGGGGTTGGGGATGTAGTTCAGTGGTCGCGGCCTAGCCTGTCATCCATGAGAACTGGAGATCAGTTCCTTGCACCAAAAATAAAGGAATTCAATTGTTTAAGACAACCAAGAGGTCTAGTGAGATGGCTCAGTGGGTAAAGATGCTTGCCTTGAAAGCCTGGCACATGAGTGCACACATTTGTGTGCGCGTACACACACACACACACACACACACACACACACACACACACACAAGCTAAAATGAAACATAAATGAAGGGTGGATTAACCGATTCAGTATTGTTAAGGCCTAGGTAGAATGTCCTGTCTAGCCTGCCGTTTTGTGCTATTACTAATATTATTAGGAAACTGTCTCTTATGTTGTTTCTGCTGTTACTAGGAAACTTTCTCATAGCCAAGTTGATTACGTATTCTGTGTTGTTCTATGTCTTGGAAACCAATCACGGTGGAAGTCAGTAGAACTGCTTTGTATAGCTCTCCACAATAAGCTTGGACCCGAACCAACCACCCAGTGACACTTCCTGTACCTGTGTATAACTTTTTATGCCCCTAGGATGGACCTACACCGATATGAGAAACTATTTGAAATAAGACTTCCATTTTGAGTAGGAGGGTGAGTACAGTTTAAATTCCCATGACCTTCCTGGGAACTGACATCCTGGTTGGCAAGGTAAGACATGAATGTTACAAGACAAGCCCCATGCTGGTTAACAAGTTAAGACATGAGTGTTAGACAGTGCCTTGCCACAGTTGAATATTGCAACCAATGGGAACAAGATAAATGTACAAGAAAGACATGGTGAAATAATGTGGCACAGATGACCCTGCGGGATTTTTTTTTTTTTCCTATTCTTTTTTTCGGAACTGGGGATCGAACCCAGGGCCTTGCGCTTGCTAGGCAAGCGCTCTACCACTGAGCCAAATCCCCAACCCCAACCCTGCGGGATCTTAACTCAACATCACGGTTCAGCTTCTGAGTCTGAACCATGGCCCTGATTGGTCAGTTCTGGGGTTTATGCTCAATAAACTACCCCTGCTTGACTGAGATCGGTGGTTTGTGAGGTGACTACTGGACCCCAAATATTATACATAGCCATCCTCAAGAAGCCTCTGTCGCAGCCCCAAGCCTGGGGTTCTAGCTGGCGACTGGCTAGGCACTTGCCAGGCCAGGGTATGGGATCAGTTCTTCAGGTCAGCTAGTCCTCAGGTTGCGGGGAGAGAGATCGGGGAACTTGAGTTGGATGTGTTCTGCAGACTCGAATTGTTGAGTGCTCTTCAGATCCATATCTACAGGGAGAAAAGCAGAGTGTCCTGCCGCATCTTTCTGGAGAACTGCCAGGGCAAGCCCAGTGTTTCAGTGGAAAGAGTGGGTAGAGTAATTTTAATGGCCTGAATCTGGACTGTCTCTCAAAAGCTCATCTGTGCTGGGGGGATGTTTTTGCGCGCTGTGCATTCATACTGATTTCTATCCCCAGAGCTTCTGTTTGCAGTCCGGACCTTGGTGTGACTCAGTATTATAGAAAGCATTGCTCTCCCTCGCCTCCTGATTGGTTAAAGAGCCGAACAGTCTAACAGCTGCGCAGGAGAGGATAAGGCGGGACTTCTGCGCCCTGAGGATGGGAGGGATCTGAGGTGGAAAAAGAGGAGCCGAGGAGAGGAGTAAGACAAGAAAGAATAAAGAAGGGAGTGGCAGGGGCTGGAGAAATGGCTCAGCGGTTAAAAGCACTGACTGCTCTTCCAGAGGTCCTGAGTTCAAGTCCCAGCAACCACATAGTGGCTCACAACCATCTGTAATGGGATCTGATGCCCTCTTCTGCTGTGTCTGAAGACAGCAATGGTGTACTCATAAAAGAATAAATAAATTAAAAAAAAAAAAAAGGAAGTGGCAGAGCGAGACCAAGATGGCAGGGAAAGGGCCATGTGGTTGGGAATTAGGCAGACCAGCATCTTCAGGCTAGAATAGGCCAGAACTCGCTCAGCTTATTTACTTGAAGCTTTTAATAAATATTCCAGGTCTATGTGTCATTATTTTAGAGCAAGGGCAGGCATAGAAAAACCCCATACTTTTACACTTGAAGGCCTGGTCTACACGCAGCAGTGATCAGGGATGAGGCTTGTGGGAAGTCTTTGGATCGCAAGGGCTCTGACCTCACGTATGGATGAATCCATTGATGAACTCATAATTTGATAGTGTTGTATGGGAGGGTACATGCACGAGGCTCTGGGTTCCGTCCCCAGGGATAACAGCAAAACCATTGCAGAAGTTCTTGATCTGATTGTGCCTCCTGCTATTGCTTACCAGAGACAGATGCCCATGGCACAACGCAGGGCTGCAGCACCCAAACGGCCGTCCTTCATTTAATTCAAAGGAAGCTCAATGTTGTTCTTCAGCTGGCGGAGGACACAGCGATGGCGTAGCTCGTTGGCTTCATTTTCTACATGGAAAGATGCAGTTTGATTTGGAAAGTGACTGGCTTTGAGACAGGTGAGTTTATGCATCGGCACATCAGAATTGGAATCTATTCTTCCGGGTTTCAGGTTATCTCTTTTTAAAAACGTAGCCAACTGGAAGCAGTAAAAACAAAACTGTTTTTACTCTGGTGTTCTGTTGAGAAAGTTGTCAACGTGCCAACACGTTCAAGGCTATTTGCCACTGTCTCTTCTATCAGATTCGATGTTTCTGGTTTTATGTTGAGCTCTTTGATCCACTTTGACTTGAGTTTTGTGCAGGGTGATAGACATGGGTCTATTTGCATTCTTGTACGTACTGACATCCAGTTAGACCATCACCATTTGTTAAAGGTGCTTTTTCCCCCCTGTATATTTTTGGCTTCTTTATCAAAAATCAGAAATCAGTAGGTATGTGGATTTATATCTGGGTCTTTGATTTAATTTCATCGATCCACCTGTCTTTTTATGACAATACAATGAGGTTTTTATTATGATTGCTTGAAATCAGGGAAGATGATACCTCTGGATGTTCTTTTTTTAAAGATTTATTTATTTATTATATACTATAGCTGTCTTCAGACACACCAGATCTTATTACACATGGTTATGAGCCACCATGTGGTTGCTGGGACTTGAACTCAGGACCTCTGGAAGAGCAGTCCGTGCTCTTAACCACTGAGCCATCTCTCCAGCCCCTTCAATTTTCTTTAAAGATTTACTTTTTTTTTTTTTTTATCATATAGGTCTTTTGCTTGCTTGGCTAGAGTCATCCAAGATACTTTATATTATTTGTGTCAATTGTAAAGGATGCTGTTTCTCTGATTTCTTACTCACTCTCTGTCATTTGTATATAAAAGGACTACTGCTCCCCCTCCCCCCCCAGCTAATCTTGTATTCAGCCACTTCATTGAAGGTGTTTATCAGCTGTTGGAGTTCCCTGGAAGAATTTTTGGAGTCACTTATGTATACTATGATATCATCTGCGAATATCAATACTTTGACTTCTTCCTTTTCACTTTGAATCCTATCTATCTCCTTCTGTTGTTTTATTGATCTAGCCAGAACTTTGTGGGGCTGGAAAGCTGTGGGGCCTGGGGGAGCCAGCATGGAGTGAGAGTGGGCTCAAAGTGTGTCCAAACCTTGGAGATCTCATCCTAAGATTGGCAGGAGTAGGATTGCTTCCCCTGATACCCTGGGCCTGTATGTTCTGGTACACACCCCTGTGCTCCTATCTTTGTTCCCCAGAAAATAATCACGAATCCCAGCAGCTAGGTTAAACATTCTCTCTCGTAAGGTTGTGTCCAGCAACTCCTGGAATTCCTCTTTATGTAAATGAGCCATTTTAACACCCTAGTCCCAGCCAATGATGTACACTTATCCCAAAAGTCCCTACCAACCCCCTAAAGCTTTAAGTAGCCCCCATTAAATGAGCTGTCTCCCGAGAGTCTGTGTGTTCACAGCTGCCTGAGGTCTCTTCCACTTTCAGCTCTTCCTGCCTCACTTCCCCTCTCAGGAGCCACTGGTCATGATTGTGGGCGTCTGTGTCACAACATGGCTCACAGAGACCACCAGGATGCTCAAGATGAAGGTGAGTGATTCCTCCTCCAGAGAACATCCACCCCCTGCCCCATTCTTGCCTCCCAGTGACAAGGGCTAGCAGTCTGTTTCTTCTTTCTCTCTCTTACTCTTGGTTTACACCGTTGTGATGGACTGTGCATGGTGACGGGGCAACCGACACCTTCCAGCCTAGGCTACTTCCTGGCATTGGCAGAAGGCCCCAGCCTTCCGCCTGGACTCTGACAGCCTGCTTTGCCATTGGCCATAACCCTCTATCTTTTTCTCTCCTTGAAAAAATTCTGGTAACACAACAACCTGTTAAAAGTCCTTAGGGTGCTCACTGGTTTCTCTGAAATTTGTGGGCAGGGTTGCATCTAGGACTTTGGGGGATCCTCCATGTTGCCTCAAGGCCTGGGGAATGTTCACCTCTGGCCTTGGCATTTCCAAACTTTCTCTATCATGGGAAACTCTTCATCTCATCAGAAGGAATCTCAGATTGAGGGACTGTGAGTGTTACACAAAATTCATATGTGTAACTGACCCAAAGGGAGACTCTGTCCTTTAGAACGAAGTCCGTGAGGCAGCCCCCTGGAAGAGTAGCAGGAGGCCCCTACAACCCTGATACACAGACTAGGGCCACTTATCCCACTAGCTGCCATGTCTTAGTTTGGGTTTCAGGACTGAAGAGACACATGACCAAGGCAACTCTTATAAGGGACAACATTTAACTGGGGCTGGCTGACTGGTTCATGGACCAGTCCATTATCATCATGGCAGGATGAAGGCAGGCATGGTGTTGGAGAAGGAGCCAAGAGTTCTCCATCTTTGAAGGCAACCAGGAGAGACTGTCTCTGGTCAGCCTTGAGCATATATGCGAGGACTCAAAGCCTGGCCCCTCCAACAAGGCCACACCTAATCCAGCAAGGACTTGCCTCCTAATAGTGTCACTCCCTGTGGGCCAAGCATTCAGACACACGAGTCTATGGGAGCCAAACCTGTTCAAACCACCACACGACAAGACCTCTTCCTTGAGAGGTTTCTTCCAAGAAATCTCCTCGATTTCTACCCGCCCAGATGACATTTTTTAAGGAGGAGGTCTTTTTTTTCTTTCTAAGCTCATTTCAGTTCTAAGAATAAGGTCAGAGAGAGAGAGTCTCTTCCAGGTTTTGGCAGAGGAAAGGTAGGAGGAGGCAGGGTCTTGTGAGATGATGGGCAGGGTGATTCTGTCCTATGCATGTGTGCAGAGGCCACCCGGTTGTAACATCCTGCTGGCTGGGCTGCCTGCTGGGCTCCAGTGGAGAAAACCCCCAGGCAGAAAAGCTCATCATAGCCCCACATGATACCATCTCCGTCCTGTTTCACTTGACCTGCTGGAGGCATTTGTCTCTGTAGAGGGCTTCGCGTTGTAGGGAAAGCATCGGGCTAGAGAGGGATGGCAGGTATCTAACCCATCCTGAGGCATGTTTAAAGATTTGACTTTGGAGGAGGGATTTAGTCTAAGGGGCATGAATGCCGTCCTCCCTGACTGCCTGCCTGAGCTCTTTTAAGGCTCCAGCTGATAAGGATATCAAGTTAGAGGCTTAGCCCAGGTAGAGTAGATATTAACCAGAAATGCCTGAATGTCCCGGCACACAGCAGAGTCCCAGAGGTCACACAGCTGCTGGGTAATGGAAGGAGGGGCGGAGGGAGGACAGCCCTGTGGTGTAACATAGGGAGGCAAAGGAAAGAGGTGGGACACAGTGAATTGGGTGTGGCCAGAATGTGCTACTGAGTGAGGAAACAATTGTTTTGTGAAACCTCCTCTCTGCCCTTTTCTAGGACTAGGAGGTCTGCCACCTCGGGACATTTATCATCACCAGAGTCACCTGATGTGGAGAGGGAGAGTAAGGCATCCTTAGTGGGCTTTGGGGGACCCACTTATTAATGGACAACAGATATAAGGATCAGGAAACAGAGAGACAGAGGTTTCCTTCCCCCTCAAGTGGAAGCCCCTACTAAAAGTCAAACTGATGTGGGCTTAGAAAGGAAAAAGGCCTCCTTCTTAAAAACGTCACCTGGGCGGGTATGACTTCCGAGTGCAGCGTCACCTGCCAAGACCTCAAAGATGAATACTGCAATAGATGGACTGTGGCCACTCAGGATACTGGGGCAGCATCTCCTCAGGCTTCTTCCATTGCTCAGGCCTTTGCAGCAGCAATAGAAACAGAAGGGGCTTGCTTTAAATGGGCCGAGAAGGGACACTGGAAAGGTGAGTGCCCTAAGTGTGTGTGGGGAGGTGGGCTCCACCATAAATGACACCCAAGAGTTTGTCCCTGATGCTGTAGGGGCTTCTACTGGAGGAGAGATTGTCACTCCCATTATGATGGCAAACCACTGGAGCTTTCAAACTTAAAATGGGGGTAGCCCGCAGCCCTGACAGTAAAAGGGAAAACCACTTCAATAGGGGTTTTGTGGGTTTCCAGCATCTCAGAAGGCTCCCGCCCAAAGATAATCGTGGAAATAGATGACGAACCATTCAAATGCCTCATTGATACTGGAACAGATAAAACAATATTAAGCCAACAAGAGGTCCCACAAGGCTGTGGCCTAACTCCAGGGCCTCGGCTAAATTTAGGCCTAGGAGGTTGCTCTCATGCCTTGACCATTGAACAAGCCTGCAAATGGGAGGCTCCTGATGGGTCTACAGGAATGATACACCTTCTTGTGGCCAATGTCACCTCCCATCTTCTAGGAAGAGACGTCCTGGAAGCCCTGGAAATTACTCTCACTAGTCAGCCAAAAGGAAATTACAGTAGGGTAAATGATTATAGTCATAGTAATAATTATACTCATAAAAAATTTAGGGGTTGGGGATTTAGCTCAGCGGTAGAGCACTTGCCTAGCATGCACAAGGCCCTGGGTTCGGTCCCCAGCTCCGAAAAAAAGAAAAAAAAAAAATTTCAAAACGCTCACCCAGGTCAACCCCAATTCTAAGGGCTGTCTGTTGAATAAAGCACTCCCTCCTTGACTAGAAACTCTAATGAGCCTGTCTAGTTGAAAAAAATGGAGGGAAAACAACAACAACAAGTAAAAAAAAACTTCTGCTTCACCATATTCCCCCTTCCTGCAGTCCATGGAACACTCAAGTACTCACCATAAAAACTGCTCTGGGGATTTGAGACAGCTACCAGATTTAAGGGCAATTGGTGTAGGTTTGGGGGTCTCCCCAAAGGGGGCTACCTCTCATCTCCTCGATTTCCACCATCATTCCTCTCTTAGCAATAGACATTAAAGACTGCCTTTCTCTATCCCTCTCCACCTGTGGGATTGCCAATGCTTTGTGTTCTCAATACTCCCCGTTAACAACTCTGGGCCAGCCTTACAATACGAACGGACAGTCTTCCCCCAAGGAATGGCAACAGTCCCACCATCTGCAGGAAGCCGTTGTCACAGCGCTAAGACCCTACTTAGACTTAGACGAAGCTCTCCATAGTTATCATTGTGTGAATGATATCTCCGTGTGGGGACACTCTTCTACCTCCACCTCCCAACTTAAGGATCAGTTAATATCTTTCCTATCTCCCCTAGGATTTAAAATGGCTCCCCAAAAAATCGAGCTTATTCCTTCCAACGCATTCTTGGGAATACGCCCCCTTTACTCCCTTTGAGGGAATCTTTCCCTTCCCTCGAAACTTAACTCTTGCCTCTCTCCAAAGCTTTTGGTGTGTTGTTGTAAAAATATATAAATAAAAAGGTATGGTTATCTTTTACCCCGCTAGACCCACTCCGCGGTGTCCCAAGATATCTGCTAGATATCTTGGCGGAAACACAGCCCAGCCGCACACTTTCTTACACTCAAACCCTCACATAAAAGAACACACAACACAATAATCTTTGACCCAATTGGTAAGATATAATTGCCCACTTAAACATACAATGCCCGGTACCATCCATCCCTTGAGAACATTAATAACAACCTGTAAATACACAGAGCAGAATCTTAACATCACCTGCCATCTTGTCCTGCCACGGCTTCTCAGCCCCTCTCCTTCTTCTCCTCTCTCCTAGTCTCCTCCTCTTCCTTCAAACTTCTCTCCTGCCCATCCTTCCTTCTCCTCCAATGACAGGCCTCCTTCTATCCTGTACGTGCCCCTCACCAGTACTTTACAAATTCAATGGAGAGGTGGTTCTGGTGAAGTCACCGGAGTTCTGAGTCCTTGACTAGGCAGCTGTCCTTGGGGGAGTGGAATTAGCATCAAAATACAGTAACTTCAGGGCAAACCACAACATTGGTGGACATTTAATTGGCTTTAACCATGGGCTTTTCCTTCAGCTCCCTGAAGGATCTCTCTCTTTCACCTCCATAGTCCTGAAAGACCCCTCCTCCCAGGATCTCTCTCTTCTTTTTTTTTTTTTATTTTATAAGCTTTATTTATTTATTATGTGACTTCTGCCTGTGCCTTTAAACATAGTCCCATCAAATGACACCATGTGCACTCATCAACTCAGGACCTCTGGAAGAGCAGTCATCCAACAATACTGGTATAGCTTCTTCTTCTTGCTCTCAGGAGAGCACTGTATCAGCCCCAGGGAGTGCTGGGATGGCTCTACATGCTGGTTAGCAGTGCACCTAGAATTTTAACGGAGGTAGATGCACTTGCTGTTATGATTAGAAATGTCAGAGACAGAGCCCTACAAACCATAAGAACAGAACCCAATATCCTTGTCACCCCTTTATCTCTTTCTGATATTCAAGGCGCTACCCAGAAATCACTTCTGTTTTGCTTTTTTGGCCTAATAGGATTCCTGGGACAAACCAGGAAGTGATTATCAAATCACTACCCTAATGAAAGATGGGTTTCTGCTCTATCTCTGTCGTGGTGGATTTCCCCACCCCCACCCCACCCCACTCTTTGCAAAGAAGCAATTCACCAAGGCTCCCTTAGTATTTACTGATGGAGGAAAGAGGGGGAACTGTGGAAAAAATACTCTTCTTGCCTGGGGATGAGCCCCCCATTATTTGATTCAGTTAGCTGCCTCATCACTCCCCACCCCCCCCTATATAAGGAAATATATTCTGCTTATTTAGCCCTCAGGAAGTCAGTGGCCCTTTTCCAGGTTCCGTCCTGCATGTTCCCATAATATCACTGTCACCAAGCCATTATGTGTTAACCCTGCCACCCTCCTGCTCTTCTTTGGTACAAAAACACCATCACTCTCTGCGTTCACTCCTCCCTCCAAGAGATTTGCACTCTTGTAATGATTACCCCACAGATCTATCTGTACAAGTCTCAAGAAATCGCCTGGCAGCTAGGAGGAGACCAGAGAAAGAGAGACATCTTCATCCCCCCGTCTGATTTGGCCTGGCCTTCTCAGCAGGAGCAACAGGGGCCCCTGGAGTCACCTGGTACAGGCGTGACACCTGGCTGATGACTTCCAGGACAAGCTTGACCAGGCCATGACCTCCACCTTGGACAACCTTGAGTCCTTCCAGTGAGTCCTTGCGTGGGTTGCTTTACAAAGCAGGAGAGCTCTTGACCTAATGACAGGCGAGCAGGGAGGTAGTTGAGTTATACTGGGGAGGAATGCTGTTTCTATGTTAATAAATTTGAGCTAGTAGAACAAAACGCACAGGTACTTAAGAATTTCCGGTGAGATCTCCGAGCTGCTATGCCCTGGGTACCTTCAAGGTACTCAAACCCTTTGGTAGCCTGGCTTCTTTCTCTCCTTGGCCCCATACTGGCCATTGGAGCCCTTCTCCGCCGGGACCCCTGTTTCATTCAATTTCTAAAACAGCAACCAAGCAATATTGCCAAAGTCACTACTAACCAGATTCTAGTTCAATACCAAATAATTCCTAACCTAGAGGCTGATGACTATGATGATACGTCCCCTTTATAAAATGAGAAGGGGGAGATGTGGGGCTGGGAAGCCATGTGTCTTAGTCAGGGTTTGTATTCCTACACAAAACATCACGACCAACATGCAACTCAGGGAGGAAAGGGTTTATTCAGCTTCTACTTCCACATTGCTGTTCATCACCATAGAAAGTCAGGGCAGAAACCCACACGGGGCAGGAACTTGAAGGCAGGAGCTGATAGAGAGGCCATGGAGGGGTGCTGCTTACTGGCTTGCTTCCCTTGGCTTGCTCAGTTTGCTTTCTTATAGAACCCAGAACTAACAGCCCAGGGATGGCACCACCCACAATGGGCTGGGTCCTCCTGCCTGGATCACTAATTGATAAAATGCCGTACAGCTGGGTCTCATGGAAGCATTTCCTCAAGGGAGGCTCCTTTCTCTGCGGTAACTCTAGCTTGTGTCAAGTTGACACAAAACAGCCAGTACACCACTGGACTGGAGGGAGCCATCACATAGCAGGAGGGGGGTTGAGGCATGTCCAAACTCCAGAAATCTCATCTTGAGGTCAGCAGGAGTAGGATTGCTCCCCCCGCCCTAGGCCTGTGCGTCCCATTGCATGTAGCTCTGCTCCCCACCTTTGCCTCCCCACCCCTCAGAGGATGTCTTGTAGCCAGGTCAGCAGCACCTGTAATTTCTCCTTATGCAAATGAGGCATTCCCAACACCCTGGCCCTGGCCAGTGTTGTATAATCATCCCGAAAGTCTGTCTCTACCTACCTCCCCCAAAGGTTTAAGCAGCCTTTATTCCCCTGGTTTAATGAGCTGTCTCCTGAGAGTCTGTTCTCATCATGTTCACAGCTGTCTGAGGTCTCTTCCATTCCCTGTCTTTCCATTTTCCTTCCCATCTCAGGATGTGCCAATCAAGATGGAAAGCCTATTGCTGAGAGGAGGGCGGGGAAGTGGGCCTGGCTTTCTCAGCATCTAATGAGATGGTCATGTGGTTTTATTTCTTTCAGTTGGTTTAATGTTGACAGATTTTTGTATGTTGACCTGTCCCTGCATCTCTGAAATGAAACCTACTTGACTATGGTGGATGATCCTTTCAATGTGCTCTTGAATATTTTTGCATTTATGTTCATGAGGGAAATTGGTCCATAATTCTTTTTCTCTGTTGAATCTCTTTTGTGTTATTTTTGTATCAGGGTGACTGTGACCTCATAAAGTCAATTTGCCAGTGTTCTTTCTGTTTCTATTTTGTATAATAATTTGAGGAGTATTGGCATTAGCTCTTCTCTGTAAGTCTGGTAGAATTCAGTGCTAAAACCGTCTTTTTCTGGGCTGAGCTTTTGTTGTTGTTGTGGTGGGGAGACTTTTAATGGCTGCTTCTATTTTCTTAGGGATTTTAGGTCTGTTTAAAGCATTTATTTAGTCTTGATTTAACTGGTAAATGATATCTGTAAAGAAAATCGTCCATCTCTTTCAGATTTTTCAGTTTTGTGGAATACAGGGTTTTGATTCTTTGGATTTCCTCGGTGTCTTTTGTTATGTTCCCCTATTCATTTCTGATTCTGCTAATTTGGATATTCTCTTCCGGGGAATTGTGAGCTTGGCGTGGCCCAGTGGCCTTGAGTCGTGCATCATGGGTTTTTCAGTTTAGAGTTTATAGCTCCAAGGGCACAGTGTGCCTTCAGCTCCTGAGAGCTCCGTGCACTCCCTCAGGCAGTAACGTGTTAGAGACACTGTGTTTCTCTGTATGTTCCCATGGAAGTCAAAGAAGCATGAAAGCGTCACAGGACAGTTGGTCTTAGACATTAATCTTGTGTACTCTGTAAAACTTGGCCTATGTCATCCTATCCTGGAAATGGCCATTATAGTCTTTCTTATAAAGGTATAAAAAGTCTGATTGCTCTTGGCCAGGTTTGGTGGCGCATGCCTTTAATCCTGTGGGATCAGGAAGCTATGGAAGCCGTGGCCTGGAGCAAGAGTGGGGTTGAGGTGTGTCCAAAACCGGAGATCTGACCCTGAGATAAGCAGGAATAGGGTCACTCCTCCCACCATGCCCCAGGCCTGCTTAGCCAGGCCCACATAGTCCTGCACCTTCACCTTTTCTCCTCAGAGGAGGCCATGTAGCCTGGTAACCAAGTGGACTCCTTCTCCTTATAAGGTTATGTCCAGTCCAGAAACATCTCAAGTTTCTCCCTATGCGTATGAGGCATCCTTAGCACCCTGGCCCTGGCCAATGGTCTACACTCTTCCCAAGCCTCCTACCCACTCCCCAAAGGTTTTTTACAGCTTCTCTTCTCTCAATTAAATGAATGGTCCTGCTGAAGCCTGCCTCGTGCTCACTCCCCTCCTCAGGACCCTATCCCTATGACCACCTCCCTCCCCTTCGCAGGATCTACCAGCTGTGATAGTGGGCAGTCCAGTCATTAAGGGTTGGGAAACAGGAACTGGAATAACATAACCCCAGCACTTGGAAGGCAGAGGCAGGCAGATCTCTGTGAGTTCAAAACAGTCTGATCACTCTTTATAAAGTTGTCACAGCCTCAGTTGTGATGTGGCCCCTCATAAGGCCATATCAGGTGACCTCGGCCCAGGTAAATAAGTATGGGCTTATGTTTAACTCTCTGTATTTTAATTAGTTTGAATAAGAGTTCATCTATCTTGTTGATTTTTCTCAAAGAACCAACTCTTTATTTAATTGATTCTTTGTAGTGTTCTGTTTCTATTTTATTGATTTCAGTCCTCGGTTTGACTATTTCCTACTCTCTCCTCTTGGGTGTGTTTGCTTCTTTTTGTTCTAGAACTTTCGGGTGTGTTGTTGAGTTGCTAGGATGAGATCTCCCCAGTTTCCTTATGAAGGCACTTAGTGCTATGAGTTTTCCCCCTAGCGCTGCTTTCATTGTGTCCCGTAAGTTTGGGTGTGCTGTATGCCCATCTTCATTAAATTCTAGGAAGTCCTTAATTTCCTTCTTTATTCGTGTCTTGTCCCGGTGATTATTCAATATCGACTTGTTCAGTTTTCACGAGTTTGTAGGCTTTCTGTTGTTTTTGTCGTTGAAATTCCAGCCTTAATCCGTGGCAGTCTGATGGGATGCAGGGGGTTTGTTTTAGTTAGGGTTTCATTGCTGTGAAGAGACCTCCATGACAAAGGCAACTCTTATAAAGGACAGCATTTAATTGGGACTGGCTTACAGGTTCAGAGGTTTGGTCCATTATCATCGTAGCAGGAAGCCTGGCAGCATGCAGTCAGGCATGACGGTAGAGAAGGAGTGGAGAGGGTTCCACATGTTCTACATCTTGATCCAAAGGCAGCCAGGAGAAGCCTGGCTCCTCAGGGAGCTAGGAAGAAGTTCTCTTCTGCGTTGAGTGGAGTGAGCATAGGAGGAGACCTCCAAAGCCCACCCCTATAGTGACACACTTCCTTCAACAAGGCCACACCTCCTAACAGTGCCACTCCCTATTGGTCAAGCATCCACAGACCACCATGGGGTCATTTCAATGTTCTTGTATCTGTTGAGACTTGCTTTGTGACTGAATATGTGGTCAGTTTTGGAGAATGTTCCCTTAGGTGCTGAGAGGAAGGTATATTCTTTTGTGTTTGGGTTCAATGTTCTGTGGATAAGTTAGGTCCATTTGGTTCATAATGTCTGTTAGCTTCATTATTTCTCTGAACGACCGTTGGAATATCTTGTTTATATGGTTGTTTTAGTTAGGGTTTTTACCACTGTGAAGAGACACCATAGCCAAGGCAACTCTTACAAAGAACATTTAATTGGCTCTGGCTTACAGTTCAGAGGTCCAGTCCATTATCATTAAGGCAGAAAGCACAGCAGCATCCAGGCTGCCACGACACTGGAGAAAGAGCTGAGAGTTCTCTATCTTGTTCCCAAGGGAAACAGGAGGAAGCTACTGTCTTCCGGGCAGCTTAGGAGGAGGATCTCAAAGCCCACTCCCACAGTGACACACTTCCTCCAACAAGGTCGTGCTTACTCCCAACGAGGCCACACCTACTAATAGTGCCATTTCCTGGGTCAAACATATTCAAACTACCACAATGGTGATTGAAAGTTTTGCTGGCTATAGTAGTCTGGGCCAGCATCTGTAGTCTCTGAGAGTCTGTAGCATATCTGACCAGTCCCTTCTGGCTTTTAGAGTCTCCATTGAGAAGTCGAGTGTAATTCTAATAGGTTGCCTTTATATGTACTTGGCCTTTTTCCCCTTGTAGATTTTAATATTCTTTCCTTGTTCTGTGTGTTTAGTGTTTTGATTATTATGTGACATGGGGGCTTTCTTTTCTGGTCCAGACTATTTGGTATTCTGTGTATAGGCGTGTCCTACTGTAGGTTAGGGACTTTTTCTTCTATGACTGTTAAAAATATTGTCTGGGCCTTTGAGCAGCTGCTGCTGCTGCTGCTGCTGCTTCTTCTTCTTCTTCTTCTTCTTCTTCTTCTTCTTCTTCTTCTTCTTCTTCTTCTTCTTCTTCTTCTTCTTCTTCTTCTTCTTCTTCTTCTTCTTCTTCTCCCTCTCCTCCTCTTCTTTTTCTTTCCTCCTCCTCCTTCCTCTTCCTCTTCCTTTTCTTCTTCCTCTTCTTCTATTCCTATTATTCTTAGATTTTTGTCTTCATAAAGTCCCAGATTTCCTAGATGTTTTGAGTCCTTTGTTTCCTTTGTTTTAAGTCTAAAAATTCCTGTGATTTTTTAGACTTAATATTTTTTCTTTGACTGAAGTATCTGTTTCTTCTAGTGTGTCTTCAGTGCCTGAGGTTCTCTCTTCCATCTCTTGTATTCTGTTGGTGATGCTTGCATCTGTAGTTCCTGTTCTCTTACCTAGATTTTTTTTTTTTATTTCCAGAATTCCCTTAGTTTGTGTCTTCTGTATTGTTTCTATTTTCAGGTCTTGGCAACTTTATTTCCTTTAACTGTTTGTTTTCTCTTTGCTTTCTTGACATTCTTTAAGGGATTTATTGATTTTCTCTAATTTTTTTGATAGTCTTTTTTCCTTGATTTCTTTAAGGTATTTATTCATCTCCTCTTTCAGGGCCTCTATTAT